>NW_026099572.1:16058894-16136773 GCF_025091365.1 Daktulosphaira vitifoliae | reverse complement strand
TATTATTAAAAACTTTATTTAAACTTAATTTTAACGAATCATTAGTTTTAATTACATCTAATTTTTACAACTTTTAAGCTGATAAAGTTGATCGAACTGATAAAACCAATGAAATTATTAAAATTACAATTTTTACAAAAATACACGTTTATTATAGGGAAATTCTATGTGCAGGGCTCAAATGCAATCTGACGCAAAATTTTTTTTTTTGTAATTGTAGCTTAAGAGTTCTTCTACAACATGCATGTATTGGTGTAATCGTAATATTGCGTAATTTTGAGTTAAACTCTTTAAAAAACAATGTAAAATAAGTATTTGCATTTTTTTGTGTGTAAAAAATTATTAAAATTAAAAAAAAAAAGAAATAAAAATTTTTTCTTAGTAAATTTGAAAGCCGATGACTTTTTAAACATTTTAAATTAAAAAAAAAAAATTAAGGTTTTTAATTAAGCAGGAAAAAATGATTGAAGAAATAATAAAAATCCTAGAAAAAAAACAAAAAAATACAGTGTTATGATATTTAAATAGCACCCAACCATTACTATATCAACTTTTGGCCTTGAATTTTTGTACATGACCTTATAAGGATATAATAAAAAAAATTTGCTAAAAAAAAAATTTTTATTAGTTGATTTAAAAATGGTACTTTTGGCCGGCTATATCAGCGTTTGGTGGTCCCACTGTGCGTCACCTCAATCATCGAATATTATGTAATTTTGTCATTTTTAGCTTATAAACTTAATGTTTGCTATCGCTCATCATTGAAAAGTTTACAATAATAATGTGTAGAGAGTTTTGAAAAGATTCAGTTTGTTGTTGCAATGTACAGTAACATTGTAATATTTTTCATTATAAGGAAGAATTCATTCTCCAAAACTATAACCCTTAGAACAATAAAAGTCTAAAGTGAATTTTTTGTAGTCTTATGTTTTTTTTTAATAACCAGTCATTGATAATGTTTTATAATGTTACTGAAATAGAAAGAAGCTATAAAAATACATAAACATGAAATCTTATAAATGCAAAAACAAAAATATTTTGAAGCCATAAAAATAAAAAAATATTGAGAATATTGAAATTTTTCCAGGGAACCAAAAATTATTATAAAACAGTTTATTATTATTTGGCCGGCTATATCAGCGTTTGGTCCCACTGTGTGACGCCGGTTTTCCCAAGGAAATTTAAGTTTTTAGAGTGAAATCTGATTTAAAATAAACAATTTCATAAATTAATATTTTGATAAAAATAAGCATTATACATACCTAAAAAAATCATTATCTATCATTCGAAAATTATTGGTAACTAAAACAAATTCATGAGAATTTTACATCGCTATATTTGTTAATTATTTTAGTATTGGTTTGTGAATAGATATGGTCATGTTAATAAATTGTTTGCCGAATGTAAACAAGCTACTGATTTTATGGTTAGAAAAGTTGGTACAATATTTACAGTTAACATATAATACTACAAACAGGGAGGTTTTCCATTCAGAGAATATAACTTTAAAGAGGACCACCAATAAGTTCATGTGTACATGGTCACAAAGCCGATTGCCGTCTCTAGGGATTGTCGTTGGGTTCTCAATATAATGGGACAGTGATTGGCAATTTAAAGGCTGAACTAAACTGAGTTTATCCGCGTGAATTTCGATATTCTGCTAAAAGCTCCCCATAATAATACCGTTTACACGAGACTAGCAACTTCATTATATTACATACGCTCTTTGGTCGTGTAACAATAATAACACACGCGACTAAATTGAATTACCCCAACCACAATGATTTTTTCACCCGTTCAAATAGAATTTCGCACATCTCCCTTCTTATAATCGATTTATTTATTAAATTTTGATACAATTGGGTAGTCTCTCAGCAGAAGTTGATGTGAATACCTTGACGTTATTATTGTACGCAAATTGTATTAATCGAGACTAATTGCCAGAGAATAGTTTTTGTAATGATAACTATATGATAATTATTATTATTTTTTACGGTGTATTCAAGAGTACTGCTGGATTAGTAATAATAGTATTAGTTTATTAAGTATAATAAAGGATGGACATAAGAAAAGTATATTGCTAGAGTACCGGGAACTATGTCTTGGTTGCTTCAAATCAGGACTTCATACACAATAAAGGTAATTAAATTTTACTTATTAATTGTCAATCTTACAAGATGAGTTGATATCAACAACGTCAGTTAAATGACAGTTTTAATTGTACAGTACTTATTGTCATTAGATAATTTTCACCATAAATTGTATGGTAATTAAGGATAAAAATAATAACAATTCTACACATTTTTTAGTTACATCATATATTATATTACATTATAAATTGTATTATTCGATTTATCAAGTATTTAGTGATTTTTAGGCTTAGTATACCTTATAAAAGTAACAAATATATATTTTTTTTTAATGACAACATATATATGCAAATATTTTATACTATTGTATGATTAAAATGATCTAATTAAAAAAATGACTGTCTCAACTTCAAATGAATTTCATAACAATTTTTGACCTAGTATTTCGGACATGGGTATGACTACTTTTATTATTAAGTATTTTCTAACCAATCTTATACTATCACTCAATTATAAAATTACTCATAACATCTGAAAAAAATGATAAAAAAAGTCGACCAGTCATTTTCTATTATACAATAATATTAGCTATCTAACTAGTTAAATGTGTGTTATACAGTTGGCACCCTTTTAAGGTATAAATAATAACTAAAATGTGCATAATAAAAGATAAATCGAGTAATGTACACAACTAAGTAATTAAATAATAGTAATTCCAAGAATTACTTTTGTAAGCAATAAGTGGGTTATGATAAATAAATCACTCTGTATATGGATGTTGGTGAGTTCTTAAATTGAGAAAATTTTTATTTTACTTTTTTTTACTGTCATAATTTTTCAATCAGATTTAATTAATAGTTATATAGTTGTCATTTAAAGGGTACAAGAGNGTTCTTAAATTGAGAAAATTTTTATTTTACTTTTTTTTACTGTCATAATTTTTCAATCAGATTTAATTAATAGTTATATAGTTATCATTTAAAGGGTACAAGAGAGAAATGATATTAGTCTATGTTTTCGATTTTGATTTTATGGTTTGATTGAATAACCCATTAGCAATAGTATCAAGTAATGAAATCTTTTAAATGAAAAATGTTTTCATTATTTCAGTGTTTATTTTTACCATTAAAATGATAGGAATTTATAAATTTTTGTTTTCCTATAAATGTACAGAAATAGATTATTTCCGTTTTTTACATGTACCCTTTATTTTAAATGCCCGGTCTTCTTGGTAATACATTATATATAGATACATTCCCTTAAAGTGTAAGTCATAAAAACTTGGAAACTTTGGGGTATTCAGGGAAATTAAAGAAAATGTTTACTCAATGATCCAAGTTAAGTGTTGACAGCAAGTACAAAAATCAAGTCGTGTTCACATTGAATATTTTCATAATTATTTTCTTCCGAGCTTAAGTCGTTATTGTTCTTTAATCATCACTATCATTTGACTGCAGTGGTAAACAATGTAGGGACTGTCGCTTGTTGGATAGACATTAGAGTCGTCAAGTCCGTGTTTTCTGACAAATAATAGTAGGCCATTAAATCCGTTTGCAAGTCCCTGGAGAAAAAGCCGCTGGATAAACGGCGCGTGTCTCTATGCCGGTCGGGTTGCCGTCAACGTCCACAGAAGCGGCTCAAAACCCCAGTAATACGAGAATGTCAGAGTTTTAATGCCGCTTAATTAGCCGTCAATGTGCACTATGCCAATTACTAATATTTTTATTGCTAACACGACATCAGGATCTTCTTGAGCACTCTTTTTTTAAAATTGTTAAAAGCGGTATTTATTTTAAAATAATGTAATAATGTATGGTTTTGAAAATGAGAAATCCACAAAAACTTTAATATATCATATCAGATTTTTTAATCGTTTCGTTCATTTAAAAATTTTGATTTTCGAATTTAGAATATACAGGTAGTTACTAGATATATGTTAAATGCAGTTAAATAATAGTATAACATCGATTAATTCATATATTTGTTTAATAGTACTTTTAGCAAACAATTTACAATTCATGATTCTTCATTTCCTATAAAATATGGAAGTCTCTAATAAAGACTATCTACAATGAAATATCAACAATAACTTGATTATGTTAATATGAACCAAAATTGAAACATTGTTCGACAGGAATGTAATATTATAATACAATAAACGGGTAGTACAAGAAAGAAAATGCACTGCGACGAAGATATTTCTGGTGACTATGCGGGAGCCGTTATTACATTGAGAGTTCAAAAAGAATCCTGTTGTAAAACATATTGACTTGACGGGATACATTTTCCCCCGTTTTTAATTCTATTTTAATAATAAAAGGGTGCCTGTGTTTTGATTCGTTTTATGCAGTGCGGACCTACGGGATGGATACGTGCGCTCATAAACGTGTAATATGTATAGGAAATGTTTAATCGGGTTATCGTGTCCACGACGCATGTCATAGTCCTCATCCCAACGGTCTATAATGAAAGCATTAATACGCTATAATAAAAAGCACGTTTTACACAAATTTAAAATGTGTACAATGAATACATGCATAATGGAATAAAAAGAGAACATGGGCGGAGAAGGAAAAAGACTTGGACAAATCGAATCATTTCGTCCGGTTTTCTTTTTGAACGGTAGTTAGAGTCTATACATTGCACACTCAGAATATATAAATATATATGTACACACACAATATGGTTTGTCGAATAAAACACCAAGTAAAGTAGCGCTTCTGGCCGGGAGGGTCGGACGTTTTGTGGCACGTCTACGCTCTTCATTTAGCCCATTGTCTATGTGGCGGTTGCCGCAATTGCTAAGCTCCGGGAATACTAAAGGGGCAAAAGGTTATACGAATGTTTTTCGACCCGAAACACTTCCCTTCGACAGGACGTGGTGTGAGGTACGTATCATCAGCATGAACTCCAAGCAATTCCGTGCAATCTGCTTTTACAGTGCATTTAGAGCCTTATTACAGTGACTTGCTGTTATGAATATTAAATATCACTTGGTAATTTTAAGTCTAATACATTGTATTATTACACAATCATCAGAGTTGGATGTGGTGACCTATTGTGATCTTGGTATTTTTATACATAAATAATACTCAAACAATTATGGTTAATTAGAATAGAATCATGGGCGGCATGACAGATTTTTAAATGCACAGATAGACTGATATTTATCCAATAATATCTATTTATGTTTTTTTTTTTTTATAATGTTGTGACGAACTAAATTATAAGTCGACGTTTCCCAATAATATTTTGTTGAAATAATTTTGTTTCAATAAAATTAAACTTTTAACGTTTGATTGATATTTTATATTTTTATTAAAAATAATTATTTTTAAATATCTAAAATGTCACACTTTACATATAACCTATATGGCCTTTTCATTAAGTATATATGACGACAAGTATTTTCAAGACAAAACATTTTTCACCCTACTTCCTTTTCAGAACAAAACGAATACACGTTCGGTAACAAGGTTAACAACCATTTTATGAATACAAAGGCGTTTTGGCTCATAGGACACAACAATAACCAGCATCAAGGGCTTCCGGTTCTCGTCAACAATGAGTTTAAAAAAACACACCCCTTGACGTTCTGCCCTTATTACATATATGAGTGTGTACACCATGAGACGAACTCATTATGTCAAAAGCCCACTAGATATTACATGAAAACGGATGAAATACATCTACGTTTAGTTGGAACGAGTCTATGACAGGACTCTAAAGACTTTTAAGAGTACAAAGAATGTGTAAACTGAGAGCCTTTTTGAGTATACAGATAATAACCGTTTTAGACAATGTAAAACATTTTAATAGTATCTATCATCCTATATTTTTTATAAGATGATACTTTCCATTAATTAAGATATATACATGGTAATTATGAAAACCGCAAATTAAAGCATATAAAATAAAAAGCAATTTGTTCAACATTGAACTCGTAAGAATTATAAATAAAATTAATCGTTACAATTATTCGTGGTAATTAATAGTAGTTACAGATTTTACTAAACTCAATCATTAATTAAAAGTTAAAACGAATTTATATTTTATTTATTAATAACTATAGGACGTCCATAAATCTTCGAAGGCATTTTCCTAGTAAAAATGTCTTCGTTGAAGTCGCTGTTTTCTTCAAAATCAGCCGGTCGGTACTTAACACCGCTGCTGAAACCGACAGGTGAGTTGATTCTAGGCTTGAGTATCTTTTTAAATTTTCGACAGCTCATGTTGATTAATGTACCAAACACAAATATGCCGATGACTAGTCCTACCACAATAATAAATTGTCGAAGTCGAGTAACGGGTTCATGACTATGGTCGACTGTGACAGTGAACATTGCGCTACAGTTGATGTGTTCATTCAGCTGCGACACCAGTATACCAATTAAATTTTCAGGTTCATTACAACTGTAATTTAATAATAATAATCTAGAAAATCCGTTACTTTGAATTCAAATGATAAAAGTTTGATTCAATAATTTTAAAAATGTATTATACGAGTACAAGTTATATATATATATATATATATTTACTAATGAAAATGTATATTTACCGATAGTATAAAAAATTTTCTGGAACTTCTTTAAATGTTTTATTAATATAATTTGCCATCCAAGACAAATTACAGTCACATATCCATGGATTGCTTTTAGCATCAAAAGTGTCTAATTTTGGCCATGGACACAATTTTGAATCAATGTAACTCAGTGCGTTATTATTTAAAAACAGCTAAAATCATAAATAATTTCAATTAATTAATTAAGCTATCGAAAATCAATTTTACCTGTCTCAAAGACCATTTGTGTTTCATAGATGCATTTCTAAATGCGTCATAGTGAATAAAATTTAACTTTGGATTGTAAGACATTTGCAGAGTTATAAGTTTGGGCAAAGGTGCAAAGGTGCCACTTTCGATATTTGTTAAAAAAGGCATACTACTGATGATTAACTGTTGAAGCTTATCCAAACCAATAAATGAACCGCTGTTTAGATCACTTATAGGATTTGCATTCAAGTTTAAAAAAGCTAGTGGCATTGCTACTATTCCTTTTGGTACTGTCGTGAAGTCGTTACCATTTAAATATAAAACCTCAATATTTGTCTGAGTAAATGAATCTTCCGGAAATTTAGAGAGTCCAACATTGGCTAAATGTAAAGTCTAAAAAAATAAATTATTTTTGAATTGATTTTATTTTAATTAAAATACTAACTTTTAAATTATGTAAAAGGTTTAATGAAATTTCCGTATTTTGATCGATGAATAAAAATGGATTATTATTTAATTCGAGCGTTTCTAGATTAATGAAGTTTTCAAAACAATTGGGTTGAAGTGAATGAATATTGTTATGACCAAGTTTCAATACTTTGAGTGCCAATGGATTTTGTTCATCAGTATTACTAGTTGTCACTTTTCTAAATATCGTTGATTTTAACTGTTCACCTTAAAAAAGAATTATATTTTCAACAATAATTTTTAACTCAAATACTATAAGAAATTTTAAAGCAAGAAAATATGCAATTTTAAAAATAAAATAACTTTAAATGATTTATTTGGAACAAAGACATTTATTTGATGACGTGCTCAGGATTTTTCTCTGGAATACAGTTACATGAAAACAATTTCATTTCTTCATCCAAAATCATATTTTTAACACGTAAAAATATAAATTATGAAAATAATGAACTCTATCCTTTACTTGGCGCTGATTCTGAAACTGACTTCAGATTTGTTCTATCGCATTACGTTTTTGAGATAGTTACTAATTAGTAATAACACGATAATTACACAGTAAAATGGTGATAAAAAAATATAACATTTTTATTTTTTAATTTTCCTCATATAATTATGAGATTTTAATCAACAAATAGATAATTTTATGAGGATCTAAAAAATATTAACTTTGTGCATTTTGAGTAATTATAAAAAAAAATTGTTGTTAATACAATAAAATACAGGAATATCTCGAAAAGGCATAACAAATACTTTTATATATATTTTTTTTTTCAGTATTATTTTATTTTTAAGTAACTGAATAATAAAATGATACGGTTATATATAGTGTCCAGTAAGTAAGGAAACGGGTTTCCATTGTTCGCATTGTTTGTAACAATTGGCTTGTTTCCTTAGTTACTGAACACTCTTTAATACTTTTTAACAATACATACGATGGTGTATTTAGGTTTTTCGTATGACAACTGTATAACTAATTATTTATATAATTATAAAAAAAAGGTTTATAAGCCATTAACTGAATACGATTTGATATTTGATTTATATTTTATACACGTGTTTAATTTTCCATTGATATTTCTAGGGAGCTCCAATATTTAATTGGCACCCTGACCTCTTAAATGTAGCACTGGTAACAGAATAGATAGCAAAAATTATTTACTGTAAGTGTCATTGATTTTTAATGTGCTATTTAGCTATATCTACATATATATTTTATTTATTTAAAATAATAAGTGTAAAAATTATAAGTCTTATCTTGCACAAAAAAGTACATAAATCGGTAGGAAATTGTGTGTTTTCCGCTAAACTAGTGAAATCACTGTTTTTTTAAACTGATTTGATAATAAAAAACACGCTTAAATATAAGATTAACTGGTAATTCTTAAAACTCTTGAAACGATTAATATTTTATTGCAATTTTTTTAAAAATAATTTATTCAATCGAGCAGTATTCAAAAATCATTTTAGGAAGGTATTTAATTTTTTTACTTTGATAAACATGCTATAGAAATTTTTTTGAAAAAAATCAAAGTAATGATCTTTTGATCATTACTTTGATCCTTTACTTTGATGACTTTAAAATAGTTAATTAGAGTCATTAGAAGTAGCCTAAAAAAATATTGATAGTGCTAGTTCAAGGAGAGTAATTGTTCATATCCCCATTAAATACGCTCCTGGTATATACAATAATTAATTATAATAATTGTATAAATATTATAGAATAATTACACAAAAAAATCGGCGGGTTATTATTTCTAGAACTATGTAAAAAAGT
Source organism: Daktulosphaira vitifoliae (assembly GCF_025091365.1). Classification (NCBI taxonomy): domain Eukaryota; kingdom Metazoa; phylum Arthropoda; class Insecta; order Hemiptera; family Phylloxeridae; genus Daktulosphaira; species Daktulosphaira vitifoliae. The sequence goes on along the minus strand of NW_026099572.1, from coordinate 16,127,670 downwards.
TAATTTTGATAAGAATATTGGTTACTGCGATTTGACACCATAATTGGTCATAGATGGATCCCAATTCTTACAATAAACTGATAGACTTATACATAATATATGAGACAAATAAGATAATAAAATTGTTCAAAGTGAAATAGTACGTTTGAACAGTAAGCTGATTATAAAATTAAAGTCAAATAAAATATACAGAGCATTCAGTAAGTAAGGAAACAGGCCAATTGTTACGAACAATGAGAACAATAGAAACCCGTTTCCTTACTTACTGAATACCATATATATATAACAATAAACTTGATTAAATATAATAACAAAATTTGTTTTATGAACATTTTTAAAAGAAATTGACAGTAAATATCTGTATATTAAATAAACTAAATATAAAAAAACTGACATAATATCAAAACAAAAATATAGTTATTAATCAAACAGAATTAATTCATAAATGATAGCTACAGCTTGTAATCAATATGAATTTTAAAAAAATTGACTTAAAAATCCATTTCCTACAAATTTAGTGTCAAAATATATATACGTGCACAAATTACACGATAACCTCATTCTAAACATGCGCGTGAACTTGAAAAAAAAGAATTTTGAAAAACGGAACACACTAAGTAATTTCCGCGAAAAAGCGTTTTTTCCCTTGTTTTATTATATAATAAGATGTGTACATGTTTCATTGGCATACAAAAAAAACGTTATTTTTCGTTGAAATTTGATGAATTTAAAACACTCGTAGCGGCCAGAGTTTTTTCGGATTTTTGGCGCTTCCTCAACACGTGTAAATCGCTGTGGTAAAATTGAAAATCGAATAAAAATTGTTTTCATATCATAAAAGTGTCGCAAGAATTTCGTGCCGTGCGAGCGTAAGAAAAAAAAAGCTTGTATAACTGTAACAAATGAACAGAACGAATTCATTATTTTATGATATCTTAGAAATGTCTTTTGGCGTATCTGGTGAAAATTTCAAACCTTAAATCGCGTAAAACGCTGATGTCAGTGAGCGTTTATCTCAAAAATGGTCAAAATTTTAAAACGCGAGCAAGCCAGTGGTAAAAATTTTCCCGGAGTCTCATGACCGAGTATTTTCGTTGAAAAATAAATGTTGAAAATCGGAAAATGCTAAGTAATTTTTCAGATATGCATTTTTTCCCTTATTCTATTGTATAATAATATATTTAAAAAAAAACCAGTTATTAGTATTTTTCTTACAAAAACGATTATTGGATCGATAAAAATTTTAGAACGAGTAATTTTTGAGCGACAAGCATTTTAATACATACCCGCTCGATGTATTAAAATTTTTTTAACTCAATAAATTAAACAATAAATAAATTATTTATTTAATAAATTAAATAAACTGAATTCCTTTTAAAGTTCTTTTTAAAATAAAAGCGATAAAAACTGTCTATTTTGAAATTAAAAAAAAATGTATTATTGTTAAAAACAAATAATAAAAAAATATGATTTAAATGTAGTCTAAGAACGTATAAATTGTATTTAAAAAAAAAACTCGACAAAAATTTTTAATTTATCAAAAGTCATAAAAGTTCTTTTATCAAGAACAGAATACTAAGTCATCTAAATACATGAGATATGATACGATAGCCGGTTCATCAGGGACTTTTCCGAGATCTCAGTAGCTTAATCTTGCTTTGTTTATACATATAAATAGTAATTTGTACTGAATCGAAGTATACGAATAACTAGTGGAATACTAAATGAATAACATTATAAATTGCAAATTAACTTAAAATTGAACAATCTAAATGAATTAAATTCAATAGGAACCACTGACGAGAAATTTAGGCCGGTACCTTAGGTGCATGTGAACAAGTTATACATATATATAATGTATTTCCTAAGTTTGATAATGTAGTCTTATAGGTTGTTTACAAGGAGGGATCTTTCGTAAATTAGCGACGCTTAATTGAATCTCATATTCTGAAGTTAACTAAATTATATTGCTCTCGTTCTACTTGTCAACCATTTTGATTCTTCTGGATACCCTTGTAAATATCGTGTATTCAATAATGGCTATTGTACAAATGAAATAACCGAGAAAATAAAAATTTACTTAGAATATAGTTACTTTCTGTATTTTTAATTAAAAAAACCATAAAAAGTAAATTAATATAAAAGTAAAATCTTATTGCATTTTAAAATATTTAATTTCGTACTTTATCACTTAACTATTAATCAAGCAATATTTATACATTTTTAACTTTAGAAAATATCAACAAAATTATTCGAATAACGTAAGTCCAAATAGAAATATTTTTTGATTTTGTATTTCCAATCTAGTTATAAACTAATTCGTTCAGTAAAAGCTAAATTACAAAACTATCTTTTTATAAAATAAATAGACATACGTCCTCCGTAATGGATGACTCAATTGTTCAATTTTAGCATAAATTTCACTAAATTTAACTTTTACCAGAATAAATATTTAAAGAATAAAAGAGAAAGTTATACGACGTAAGAGAACTAATAATAATAAACTAATAATATAAGGGTACAAAGAATTATTAATAAGAAGAATTTCTATTGTTGATGAATAGTATTAAAATAAAATAAAGAATGATTTCTAAGATAATAAAGAGAAAATTTGACTTTTATTATTCTTTCAATTAAAAAAAATAATTTAATTTTGATTATTTTATAAATAAATATGATTTTTCAAAGATTGAATCATACAATTTATTTAGTATGAAATTTATATTTTCAAAATTTGCGTACACGTAATTTTATAAATTTACGTTTTATTAGTGATAAATAAAAATCATGTAAGCGCGTTAACACATCGGAAACAACTGTTGTTTATTATAATGTAATCTAATCATTCTTTCGAGACATTAAATATATTTTAGGACAACAATCTTCTATTAAATTCATAACAACGAAATGCTAAAAACAGACAGTTTATAACTTCACTTAAAGAGCAATGTTCAATAAAACAGTTTCGTTTGATGACACTTAAATTTATGCTTCTTGTTGATTAATAACTTATTTTTAACACGCTGAGTGTTATTCCTTGCGTTGTGTAAACAATCATAGAGTGATTTTTTAATTAACATAAGCTCAAATTTTATTTATGTGCAAAAAGTTTTTTGTTCAAAATTAATTATTTAGTAGCAAAAAATGTAATGAATGGTATTATAATGAATTATTGTATACTTATATGGTACCTAAGTATTATATTATAACATAAAAAAAAATGAATAATGATCTTTTTTTTTTTTTTAGCTAAATTTTTACTAAAATTGTGGATTCATTTATAAAAGATTTTTTAGCTTTTAGTTAATCACTACTATTTCATAATAAAAGATCTTTTAACAAATGTTATTTCTGGTGATTTTTTACGAAGCTTAAAGCCCAAATGGTACTAAGATCTACAAAGTTTAAATTTTGTATAAAGAAAAATTTTAATTAAAATTTTGTTTTTACAAAAATTAAATATTAAAAAAACCATGGTGAATGTGATGTTAATAGTTAGTTTTTTCATGTTATATTTTATTTACTTTAGCTAATACTCATGTCGAATCTATTTTGAAATTGGTACTAAAATGGAAAAAAAAAAAAGATTGTGAATTAAAAGCGAGAACTAATTTACTAATTATATCAGTCATGCTTATCAAATAGTATACAGCTATAAGTTCTCCATATAAAATTATACATATAAATTTATAAATAAATAAATCTTTTGACATATACGTAAGGCATTATTTATTTTTATGTGGATTATAGGAGAGGGATCGTAGATTAGAGCAATTTTAGTGCTAATAACAAAAATATGTTTTTGTTTTTTTACCTAAAATTTAAATAAGTACTGAACTTAATTTTAGCCTCTGGATACGTCACTGGCCAATATATAAATTAAAAACTGTTATGAATGCTTTAAAAGTATTATTGTATTTGTTGAAATAACTAAATAATTTAATCTTTGTTTTGCGAAGAAAAATAGTAACTTACTAGTTAAGGAATTGAAACTGAGATCCAGTTCTTCAAGCGCTGGTAAATCACTGAATGCTTGATGGTTTATTGACGATATGTTATTATATTTGAATGATAATTTTTTAAGTGAATCCATGAGTGGTAATTTAAAAATATGCTCTAGGTTGTTGTTGGTCATGTCGATTTCTACTATTTGATATGATTTTAGACCTCCGGTGCTAAAATGTGCATGATACCTTACCCTCATTTCAATGTCATTTGGATGATGGTTTCTAATATTCGCACAGTCTAGCATGATACCCGACGGATCTTTACCATTGTATTGTTCATAACATTTGACTTTATACAAAGCAGAGCATTTAGAAAAAAATAATAGTAATACATAAAAGCACAAGATGATAAATCGTGTCATTGTTTTAGATAAGTTTGTTAAATATACAACAGAAAACTAAGTTAAAATAAAAATTAATTACAATTGTTAGGGTGATCAACACCCTTAGTTCCTCCGATCGCAAATTATCTTTATGCACTCAAAGTTGTTGAATATATTTGTATTTTTTTACATAAATAATAATTTCGATAATATGTACCATACGGATTTGATACCGAATTATAACTGTGTGCGGGCGTGCACGTTTCAATACATAATATTTGAATATCTTTCCGTGTGCCGTACATTTCTATGAACTGAGTCAAGTTGTTTATCACGCACCTTTGAGAAGTGCGAGCCAGATTAGATAGTGTAGTCAAGATTCTTAATTGTGACTACTGTAATTTTATGCAAATCATTGTTATGAAGATAGCATTTTTAATAATAATAAACAATTATAGAACCGATTTGATTGTAAACTAATTTGCTCTCTCCAATTGACATCGTTTAACATCACTTGATAATTGATCAGAATTCGTCCATAGGTCACATTTCTTGATTTTGGCAGTAGTTACCTCGAAAGGTGTATAAAATGTTGCTGAATTTTGTTCTCGAATTTCAAACAAAATTATTTTATTAAAATAAAAATTATAAAAAGTTTTTTAGTAGAATACGCACAAACTTTGGAAGAACGACTTTTAACTAATTATTTATTGTTTTCTGAAAATGCATTGAATTAATCACCTAAAATATGGGTTTTAAAGATATTTTTATGAAACAAATTAAATAAACGAACGTCTGGATTCTGAAACACAGAACAGTTAACTGATTTTCGAATTTTTTACTATGCCAAGTTCTTGCGATGGTGTTGGTTGCCTTGAATGAGCCTCAAGGACAAAGTTGATCACTGCATGCATATCGTAATAGCAGATTTTTTAATTGGTACGGAATCTGATGCGTATTTTATTTAAATATTTTTAATAAGAACTTAGTACAGTTTATGCTATGTAAACCTGAATAAAATATTCTGTATCATAATAATGAATTACCAAAGCATGTATTAATATCATCATTGAAATCAACTGTAAATAAATACAATCAGTTGCAGAGATTTTCTTTGTTTATTTCTCACATAAACAATAATGAATTGTTCATGATAACGTTATCATGAACAATTTGATGAATATTGTTAATAAATTAATGTAATATTAATATTAATGAACGTTCTGGTAATAACGTTATCGTGTATGATAATAAATATATTTACTTAGTTTATTAACTTTTTTACTTTCTTGTTAAGTATTGATATGTCTTAGGTTAATATTACCTACTTATACACAAAACATATAAGTATCATAATATATATTTTGAATTGCTATTGCAAAATAAGTGAAGTAGCTACTCTTTCACAAACCAATGCTGCTAATGGTTCAAGGTCAAATGTAGTCTAAGTTGAATGTAATTGTATGCCATACCTACTATTACACATTACTTAAATTCAATACGATAAAAAATGTTTTATTATATTCATCTGTTGTCACAATATTGGTCTATTAGAAGAAATAAAAGGTATTGGTATTAACTAAAATTGATACTTTGTTTTTAACTGAAAAACAATTGTAACTTATATTTAGGGAATGTTAATTAAAGTGAACAAAGAAACAAGTATATGTTTTTTAAACGAGTTCAAATTAAGCTTCACATTCTCAAAGATAATCAACTAAATTTAAAACTAATGATTTCTGCTGGAAAAATATCAGCACAGCGGCGTTCTTAGTTTTGTCTTTGAGGAGAGATATGAATAAGAATTTTTTTTAAATCCCTCTGAACTATATTTTTACCGTATATTTATTTTCATCGAGGGATATTCTATCCCCAATACTCCTCCTCGAATACGCCAGTAGTTAACACTAAGATACTGAGAGATCATTATTATGTAGTGGTAGGATTAGCTTTAAGAACCTGCTGTTTAATGTTCCAAAGGTTTTAAATAAAAAATAATTTTTTGAAATAGTTTTATATTTTTTCCTTAACTATTGTAATTAATAGTGAAATAAATAAGTAATCAAAAGATATATTTTTTAAGAAGTTATCAAATTTGTTAGAGAAAAATAATATGCATCATGAATAAAACACGTTATAGCTTTGTAAAAATAATGTATAATTCTTTTTCATCATAGATAAAAACTTTGTTTTAAAATTTATAGTTATAAACCGGTTTTTGGTAATTACTATTTAAAGTACGTACTGACATGGGCACTATCGACAATCATCAAATATAGATCAGAATATAAAACATGAAAGGAGATATTTACTTGATTATTTTTTTATTGGTACCTGATTTTATCACCTAGTTTTTTTTATTATATTTTATAAAGTTGATGTTCTATAAAATCTATGTATGTATAACAATGAAGTATTAAGTATTAATATTAAAATAAATGTATATATCTAATAAACACAACTCATCATTTTAAAGACATATAATAGGATTATTATTGTGTATATCTTGAAATAATAATGTTTACAACAATTTTTTTCAAAAGCAATTTTAGACATTATACTAAATATTTGACGAAATAAATGTATTAAATTATTTCTAGTAATATTTAGGAATAGTTTTTTGTTTTTTCCTTTTGTTATCATGTATTCTTCTAAACAATCTTATTGTAAAATAAAATATTAATTCCACAATACTTAAAACGCTGCCTCCAAGACATAGACCAAATATTCCCCCTAATGATGCTGAAATATGTTTATTCATTTGTTAATATTCGCTAAAATAAATGTTTTTTCATTCTTACCAACAATTGTATCCCATGTTACCATAGCTTCTCTTCTATACTTGATACATAATATATCTTGATAAAGAACTCTTAGTTTACTGTGATTACTATTTAAATCAGAGCTAAAAAAATGTTAAGTGTTATAAAATATCGCATTGAAAGATTAGTGGTATAAACAAGATATATAATAATTGCGTAACCATAGGGTCAGTGAAGGGTTTTAATGTCGTAATTTTCTAGACTATCGCTCAAACATTTATTTTCGTACGAGTCGTTTTAGTTGCATAACATGTACTTCGGTAAAAAATTCAATATATTTTTGTATTTATAAATAAATAATAATTGAAAATGGACAATAATATCATATGCACAAATTTTTTGATCTTGCTATATTTGAATATAATAAAATAGTTACTTTCAAATGCATTTGCATTAATATAGAATACCTGATTGTAAAATGATCCTTGTTTAGTTTTGTAACTGTGCTCGTCTTTGTATAACTTACTTGCGAACAATCTGGTAAACAATCAGTACACAGAGTTTCTGAGTTTTCACTAACATTATCTGGTAGCAAATTACTAAAAACAGCTGAAAATAAAATTACAGAATTATCAACGACTTAAACAGGGTGTTAGGGAGGGAAGATAAGAGTTGTTTTTTTTTATTTATTCAATATTTTTTAATGACAATGCCGAGTAAAACTATTTTGGTAATCAAAAAAAAAGGTAATACAACCCCTCACTTTGATATTATTTTCTGGTTGCGCCACTGAAAGTAATAAACAAATTTGTAATGTAATTAGTAAAAGTTAATAATTATTTAAACAATATAATATGATACCAAAACTTGTAGCCCATTATGGAAATAATAGGGGATAGTTCATTCTGCTTCACTTAGATACATAATAGAAATACAGACTTGGATTAATTTATCTATTTATTGATATCATCAAGTTACTACTATTTATATAAAGAAAAATAAATGTAATATGTATATATATATATATATAGCTTCGATGTAAAGCTGAGAAGGTATTAATTATACTATGATGTGTTTATTTTTTTGTTTCTGTTACCACTTATTCTCAGCTCTCACTAGACCGATTTCTTTTAACGATACGTCAAAGATCACAAATCGTATCTAGTCAAGGGTATTACCCTTAAAAATTGAAAAAAATTTCCCTCGTTCTTCGATAATTTTTTTTTTATATAGATACATGAGATATTTATCTATCATTTGATATATTTTTTTATAAATCTGACCCTTTACCTGCCCACAGGGGGGATTCAGAATGACAACTTTTTCAACTTAACTTTTGAAAGTGTTCCGGAAATACTGACACTTTTATACATATCTTAAATTAAAGTTTATGTAATATACTTTATTATGGAAAAAGAAAAATTTCAGACTTTAGTTTGTTTTTATGGTGAAAACGGACATCAGAGTTAATAAAATTATAAGAATAATCTACCAATTTTTTAAAATTAAACACTATCTACGAATTTGCATCGAAGCGTTTTTTATGATAGTGATTTTAATCACTGTCAGATATCATTATACTTGACCCAACTGTCCCACGTCCCCACTGTGCTGGTTTTGGTTTTTAAAGTTAACTAAAATACAACCTATTTTATTAGTATCTTAAAATTCTGTAAATTAAATAAATTTGTGTATAAATATAGCGTGAGTTACTTATTTTGTACCACTTAAAATTTTTTGAGTTATTTTAATAAAGCATTCCCAGTTATAAACGTGATATGATATCTATATATATGAGCAATATTTTGACACTCTACCGGTTGATTTGTGTTACTATAATTCACCTAGTTGCGCTGATACGGTATTTTATTTCCCTTGGCCACACACGTTATAAACCTAAATAGAAATATATCGAAATCTAAATTCCAAGTGCGCGGAGGCCTAATAGTAAGGTTTGTTTCAACGAAGCCTTGTGTCACAATATCTAATCTGTATGCATTTTTTTTTTCACATGATTTCCAGTAATCTTTTCATGACTCGCCGTCAATCCCTGACTACCTAATAACCTTGATATGAATTTTCATAAGTTTTAAATACTATTATGAAACTTAAAAATGAACAACATTGTCTAACTTTGACAACCGTTTGCTTAATTTGGACTTTCCATATCTTTAATTAGACTTTATATTGTCATATAAGTAAATATAATGATGAAACTATGACTTGGGCTGAATAAACCCTTTATTAATAATATACTGTAATACCCCTCTTAATTTAGATATAATGGTGTGAATTAAATCAATCATAAGGTTTAAAAGTGACCTAACTAAATAAAAATATAGTTTTGCCCGGAAGGCCATAGTCAGAGGTTACTCACAACACTTTTCACGCTGTTATTAAGGTAAAATACGGGTTAAATTTTGCTGTGTTTTGGATATATTTTATAAATTGCTACGAACAGATGTAAAAAAATAGCTATAATACATAATTGCATAAATAACAATGTAATATAAATCAATAAATAAAGAATCAACACATTATTTTTTACTAACAACTAAATATTAAAAAATAATTTATTAAGTTAAATCTAAATTGTTTATTTTGGCTACTTAATTAAAAATAAAAATATAACTCAACCCTACAAGATCACTTAAAAATAAATCAGCAGATAAGCGTATTTTGGAAAATATATTTATATCGTCAATGGCAATGAGATACTGACCCTCTGACCGAACAAAACTCTCTTTATATACTATCAGTGACGTCATTATCATCAGATTTTGATACTATTTCATTTTTCATATGTTTTGTTAATAAATTTGTATTATTTTTTGAAATTTCAAAAATCCATTTTTAAGGCTTATTATAAAAATAAATGTTTATGGGTCCATAACAACTTTAGGATAAATACTTATTGAGTTACAAGTTAATAGTTAGAGATGGTAAGTAGCACGAGTGGAATGCACAAACACCAGTACAAATTGTACCCACCACGTACTTTTTTATAAGGAAAGGTCTCAAAACAGGTTAATTAAAATTTCAAAAATATTTTAATTTTTTATATTAGAGACAAATAATAAGAAATGTGTTTTTAACGTAGTTCAAACTGTACAAATTATTAAAAATAACGTAATGTAAAATATTTACATATACTAAATATGTATAATTCTATATTTTATATTATTATTGAATATAACATATTCACCTGAATTTTTATTCATGCACTCAGCATGGGTGAGATTACATAGAATAGACGAATTCAGACTTAATGGATAGAAAAATGGTATGCATTTGCAGTAGTTATAAATTATTCGAACGCGGCATTCATTAATACATTGTTGATAATCATACAAGTTCAACGTTAATAGTTTAGCCTAAAAATATAATACTTTGAATGTAGATCTACTATAATATGACAATGTACCTCATCAGGGAACAAGCAAAGTCTCTGTGATAACTTTAAAGATTTTACATTTTCCTCGCTTTTTACATAATAAGGATTTATTGCCATTTTTAAAATATTTCCAGGTTGAGCTATTGCGTCTAACGTTGAGGTTTCTGGAAAAATATCTGCTTCGTGTATTATTACCTATTTCAAAATATAAGTATGAATTATCTCCTTAGATACTTAAAAAAACAATTTCAATTTGGTACACAAACTTTAATTCCATAATATGAGTATATGGCAGCGAAATAATCACTAGAATTAGTATTCATAATAACTGTTAAGCCATCATCTCTTCCTGTACCACCAATATATTCTGTATTCAAAATATTATCGGTATAACTCCTAATAAATACATTACAATAAAATGAAACATAGAAATAATAACATGTGTACTTATGATTTGTCAGATTAATTAAAGCTCAGATGTAGTAAACATGTTAATTTCTTAATGCAGAAAAATTTAATAGTAAAAAACGAGAATTCTATGTAATTCTACTACAGCATAATATAACAATCATATTGTATTAGATAGGTAATTTGATTAATTCATTTTTTAATTCTAGCCTAATCAAGAAGAAATAAGGAGTCATCATTTTACCCGCTGAATAAGGAAAATTCGTGTAATCATCAACTGTTATTAAAGGAAGCTCTGGTTCAAATAGACGGAATTTTACGTTTGGTTGTATAAAGCTTTCCTTGTCTTATATCTTAGATTTTATCAAATATTATCCAACATTATGTATAGTACGCTCTATACAACTGGTCAGAAGCCTGTCAAACCATGTTGTACAGTATGTATACTGTTAAATAAATAAGGACTCCTTATTTATTTTAGGGAATTTTTATGATAAAAAGACTAAAATAATCCTCTATAAAATATAAAAGAAATTCCCTTGTAATTCAAATATGCATAACTTACGTTAAATTTCGTAAATTAACAAAGTAATTAAAAGAACAACAGTGTCCATCAACAGCCTTTGACGGATGAAACATTTCGCTACAGTTAGTTTTTTTACCGTTCCACTTGCATTGAACTAATAATTCGGTGCAAGGTTGTGAAACCTATATAATTTATTATATGCGTACAATTTTTAATATACATTTGAAAATTTGAATACTCATTAAAATAATATTTTAAACAATACCATGTACATAATGTCTTCAATAGTAGCATCGGTTTTGTTAATTTGGCTTAACACGCTCTGTTCAACAAGTCTGTCTATCTCCAAAAACTCAATATCATCTCTAGTTATGAGAGCAATAATTTTTTTGAAATAATTTTCGGTATTCACTGGATCAATTTTATATAATTTTGATCTATAATAATGTTTTTATTATGATATTTTTATATTAATTCAATGTTGGAATACGTTATATCTCTTACAGTTTTTCAGATATAGCCAAGACTACACTTTTTCTAACTTTGTTCGAATTGCACAAAGTTACAGCAGGAAACGGTATTTTCCACGTTGGATAATTGGAAGTTTCCATAGTCGTTATAGTGGGGCTTACACTAAAACGATGAAGTATTAGGTATGCTAAAAAAACTGCTACTCCTATCGAAATTATTGTTACAATAGTCCAGAACATTCTGAGAAAAATTAATAGTATAACATAAGATAAATAAATTATATTATGTTTTTTAAGAGCACAAAATTAAATGAATACTTAAAATAGTATTACATCTACTTTGGCTATTAATTTACAATTAAATTTATCATTTAAAAAAATAAATAAATAGAAATTTACAGTTTCATATTTAGAAATAGGCGCTTTTCAAATAAATAATTTAGGGTGCTTACTAATTGGATTTTCTGTTTTTGAGCAAGGAGAAATTGTTTTTTACGCGTCATTTTTCTGAAAGCTGATAAAGTCATCATTTTTNATAATTTTACCAACAAATGCCGTCGCAGTCCGCATTCGGCTCAACACAAATATATATATATACAAATAGACAAAAAAAAACAACCAGATACTTTTGTCACGTTACACGTAAAAATTACAATATCACATTGTATATTAATTTCATACTAAATTTAATTTCTATTTATTCATGTAATATACTTAAAACTTGTATCAGAATATAATTAAGGAAATAGGAGTTGATGTAGCTTTTAGAATCCAGCAATTCCTTTTAACAATTAAACATTATTTACAAATTCTCATAGACACGTTTTTTATAATAGTGATTTTAATCACTGTTAGATATCACCTCTACTTGTTCCACCTATGCCTCAACCTCACTGTATTATTATTTTTTTGTATTGTCCCTTAAAAAAAATTGATAAATCAGCTTTTGGAAAATAAACTCATATATTTACAGTAACAATTAAAAGGAAATTTTGTCATTGTTTAATCACTTAATAGCAATATGTATTTATGAAGTCTTCATAGTAAAAATTAAATAATTGTTTACCGTTCCAATTTACTGTATCCATCTTGTACTGTATAAGAGAGCCCGTGAATTGATGTTTCTTTGCAGTATTGTTTTATGTGTGTTTTAAAAACGCTATTTTTAATCCAATTCTTATTCTTTGCTGCCAATGAAAATTGAAGCGATTATGTTATGCGCGCTTAATTTATAGAATTAAGATTTATTGTATTTCTAAAATCTTTATATATACTATTAATAAGGATTAGGTCTCCGAAATAAAAAAGTAATTAACTCAGTAAAATGGGATAAAAATTCCTACGATGAAAATAATCATATTTTTAAGATAAACTTACTAGGTATCTTATTAGAAATGAGTTATTATTTTTTTATTAATTACCTATGCGGTGTGTTCTATACCTAGGCCATACATCATATCTTGTCGGATACATTAGATACAAAAATATAATAAGATATTCATAAGTTTAATATAAACATAAGAATAATTTTCTCGATATATTGTAGAACAATGAAGTATACTTTAAGACTGCCAAGTCTAAATTATCATTTGTGATTACTGAAAACATTTTTCACCTTCATTATTCATATGAGCTACATTTTTTAATAAAGTTTGATTATTTAGGATAGAATACAGTAAATGATGCGTATTTAGATATGTAAACACAATCAGCAAAATAGTTATCTTTAATATTTAAATAGTACTATTAGTTCGTTTATCTAATGTAAATAATGCATATTGGTTAAAAATACAGTAATATTATTAAAAAACAAAAATTTGTCATGATTGTATTTTTATATTCGATGTGAAGGTAAAAAGGTATTGGTTTTATGATGCGGCTTTTTTTATGTCTGTCCATTACATGAAAAGAAAACTTATTTTAACTCAATTAAAAAAATAATTTAATAAACATTTAATATTTGAGTGAAATTTTAAAACATAAACATTGTGAAATATATAGAATTACAAGTATACAAATTAATGTGAAATTTTCCGTCTAATCGTTTTTTATGATAGTGATATATACATCAAATATCATTCATACTTGTTCTAACTATTCCGCGTCGCCACTATGCTGCGACCCCACTGTGTTGTTTTGTTTTTCGCTTTTACGGCCTATCCCTAAGAGGAAGTTTCATTATCATGGATATTCCAGGATGGGTGCTCAGTCCGTCACCAGAAAGAGGAATGACGACTCCAATTACGGAACTGATCTCTCACTCCAAAAACAGAGCTGCCCTTGATCGAGACTTGAACCCATGTGCACTGTGCTCATCAAGCACTGTTTTGTTACGTAGTCGACCACACTGTTTCCTCTGCATATTAAATCAGTAAAACATTTTTGAGAAACTCGATAACTTAAGGTTAGAAATTAATTTTATTTGAATTAAGCTGAAATTTTTTAGTAAATTTACAAAAGATTTCATTGAACTTGAAAAATTCACATTAATTTTTCACAACGGTAACCAACAATGAACTTTCGTTTAACGTAATAGTATGCGCATAGGTGAAATAAACTTTTTATATTAGACTAGGTAAAAAAAAAATTAGATCGAGTTTTCATTGACTTTTTTTGCCGTGTTCTATACTACTAGGACACTTAGTCTCCTGCTTAGAGAAGAATAATAAAAAAAAAAATTAAATTAGTGAGAAATGAGAATTTTTATGGAATTTTAATTAAAATTAAAATTTTAATGTAATTTGTAATACAACATATATTGATAAACTTATAGTAGATTCAAATTCTATCTATTGACATTGCTTAAATAAATTTAATCGTTTAGAATTACAAAATAGTCTAAAAATATTGATGACGGACCTTGGATCTCAAGAAAATAATTAAAGATTGTCTATGAAAGTAAAAAATATATAATAAATTAACATAGGAGGATGTGTGGGCAGCCATTAGCCTTTAAAATAAGATGTTGCCCAAGTACGCCAATATGTAACAAACTGTACTATAATGAACCACTTTTTTTGTTATTTTATAATTTCCTAGCATTTATTATTTAATCAGCAAAAGTAAATAACTAATTTGGAATTCTGTTAGATAATCGGCGATAAGTATCAGTTTATTGGTACTTTGATAAAGCTTAATACGTTTGTATAGCTTTTAACACTACCAGCTTTATCCACTGTTTGTTGTACAAATTATACCTTACACTATCTAATTGTATAAATTAAATCGTAACTATTTGTGAAATATACATACAGAGTAACATGTTGTAATAAATATGACTTAAATTTTAAAATCAAAAAAATTTGGTGATCAAAACGAGGTCATAATGATATTATATCAAAAATTGTAATGTTGAAGTAAGATTAAATTTAGTTATTTTCTTTGTTATATAAACTACTAACATTAACTTGTTACAGTTAAAATCACTCTGTAGTTTACATTGGAGAGAGTGATACTTTTCTTAATCATTATACTATTCAAAAAATAAAAATAATTTTTGAGATTTTTTTTTTGGTTTTGGTTAAATATATATATATATATATATATATGTATATCTTTCAATTTATTTTTGTTAATTATTATTAGACATAATATATTATATCTAATTTAATTAAGTTAGGGTATTAACACAATTTTTTTCATATAGAAATAAATATTTTCAAGTTAATAAAAAATAATAATTATTATTATTATTATCTATTTATTATATTTTAATACTTCATGATATAAAATTGTTTTTTTTTTATTAAACTCAATAAAAAATCTTGCAACTCTAGAAAAAACTGTTGACGTATTTTATCAACTGAATATGTCAATAATTAATAATAAATAATTAACTAAATATTAAAAGGTAATAAAAATATATTTGTTTAATTATAATTAAAGTAATATTATTTGATATTCTTTTGATGAATTATACTGCATTTTGATTTTCTTATTAAATTACTTATTTGTTACTTTGTATTTTTGTTAATCAAAGAGAAAAATAAAAAATTATAAACTTTTAACGCCGTTGTTGAAAATTTAAATATTTAAAATTTTCAATTATTGTGTTAATATAAAATGTCTATTAAATGATAATAATTTGTTTATTCATAAAATTTAAACTCTCTGTAAAAATTATCATTTCAACATTGCTAAACAGCCTGTCGTTTTTGCTACTAACTTTTTGTTTAACCGTTAGACATTTCAATTGTCAAGACTCAGCGATAGTCGCAAAAATGATTATAATACTATGTAATTATTACAAAATGCATATAAAATAAAAGTTTGATTGATTTCCGTATGGGCATATACGTATATTGCATTATAATATAATTAATAATTATCAATAAAAATTCTATAATCTGTATTTCATATTAATAATAAAAAAAAATTCATCATGGTAAAATTAATACCTTCTCTAAAATAAGTTTAGATGATATCTGACAGTGATTATAATCACAAAAAAAGTATGTTGGACGAACGGGGTATTTATAATGTATTTAGAAACAAAAATTTATGTTGATCTATACATATTTCAAAAAGTTATAGTAATATAAAGTTGAAAATATAAAATCGAAAGTTTTACCACAAAAATAGTATGTTTTTAACTACGGCAACTATTTGCACATAGAAGATAAATCGTCTGGAAAATTTTTTTTTTAATTTATAGTACGTAACATTAGCTTTAATTTGACATATGTTTAAAGGACGCAAAATTAACTGAACATTGTCAAAATTAATTAATTTTAAAAAGGTATTAGCTTCGCATCGAAGCTATAAAATAATTTAGCTATCATAATGATCACATTGTTCAATATTATTATTTATCCATTATTAACAGTACTGTCATAATATAATAATCATGTAACATATAATCTGTAAAATAAATTGACATTCACTCAAAGCGCTGCCAATAACACTCCTAGAAGGAGAAGATTAAAAAATATATAAAAAAGCAACTTTTCTCATAAAATATTATGATTATCTGGGACAACCGTCGAACCGGCCTCAGACAATCCACATGAAGAACTTTGAGCTGCAACCTGTGTTGTTGTTAGCGTATGAGTGACATTAATTATAAATCAACTGGATTTGCGTTGTTATTTAAAACATTACATGGCCCTTGATAGGACATATTACTTTTATTCCAAAAACAATTTTGAACGATTACGCGTCAGAGAACGAGGTAACCGCCGAGCTAATTTGAAAACAAGAAAAAAAGGAAAACATGAGTATATTTTAAATTATCCTAATTACACAGAGTTCATAAATCTGAACAGAGAACAACGAAGCAATAGATCATTTATTATATTAATATTATACTTGACTGGTTGGATAGGGTCTTATACATAATCACGTTACATGGTATTCGTGAACTGCTTTGCTGTTCCGTTGCCCTAGTGCATATTATTATGTACAAACTAGACTACACTTTATTACACCTCAACAAAGAGGTATTGCGTTTTTTATTTTTATATCAACTTGTCTCGTTGTTCTAAACCCTCGAACCACACAACATCGAAAGAACTCATACATTCCATTATCATTTTTATTTTGTTATTTTAAATTATAACCAATTTCAATATAGTGGTTGTATTTGTTAACCCATACATAGGAATAAAAATGTTAATTTTCAATTCATGTTAGGATAGTTAAAATTTTTAATATTATCACTTTTAATTTTGGCTCTTTGACGTTTATAGTTAACGTTGCTGATTTTCATTTGCTATTATTACGGTTAGAGTTTAGATAAACTTAATTTTGTCTACTAGACAATTTCTTTATTGATGAGTTCAGTTTTATCGTTTTATCCTCGTTACATATTTTGAGTTAAACACAACACAAATTGTTATACTTGTTTGGCATTGTGATTAAAATGAACTACTAGCACGATTAAGTATAAAACTTAGTATAAAAAATGAAAGTTCGGTGAAAATAAATAAAAAAAATTATTTTTCTAAAATACAAAATAATGTATAGTTGTCAGAGTAACAAATAGTATTAAAAATTCGTTTAGCCTGTATTATCAGCGATTCTATAAAAACATATATTTGTAATAATTAATTAATTTGACTATTTTATACTAATTTTCTGTTGAATGTAAAGAAATAATATATTATGTTAAATAACATACTGTTTATATAGTCACATAGGTGGAAATTCCAAGAACGGTTTTCAATAGACAATTTTACCCAAATAGTAAAATGATGTTTTTTTGGATAATAACATTATAATTGTTATATGCAACGAAGTAGTTTTTAAAATTAAACTTTTATATAGTATATTACTTGTTCACAACTACATTAGTTAATATAAAATATTTTGACAAATATACATATTATAACGCTCTCTAGAAGTTGAATCGCTTTTTAATATTTAATTTGTGGTTAGGTTTGTTATCTGTTTTTATTTCAATACTGTGATAATAAGAATAATAATAATATAAGACTGTATAGAATTTTAAATTACGAATGAAAGTTTATATTTAATAACTAGTTCAACTAAATTTTACGTTTATCAATAACCACAAAGTATTATAATTTTTAAATGTAAAATATTACAATAGTTTTTTATTTTAGTTAAAAACTGAGTTCTATCCTAATGATTCGAAGTGGAATTTTTAGAACTTGTACATGTATAAAATCATTTAAGAATAACAAACCAAGCTTAAGACGCTTTAGTAATGATATTTGGGTATGAATTCTCTTTAACTTAATAAATTTGCAATACATATTTTGGAAATCTTATTTTTGTTAGAATGAAGACTTGTCTTTAGATGTTAAACTTAGAATAGAAAAATATTGGAAAGAAAAGCTAAGCCGAAGTACTTATAATGTAAAAAATGTTAACAATAAATTTTATGTCCTATCAATGTTTCCCTACCCTTCTGGTCGCCTACACATGGGCCATGTTCGTATTTATGTAATTGCTGATTCAATATCTAGATTTCACCGTATGAATGGACAAAATGTAAAAAATTTTCTTCGCTTAATGTTCTAATAAAATACTTTTATTAGAAAAATTATGTAGGTATTTCAGCCAATGGGTTGGGATGCATTTGGGCTACCTGCTGAAAATGCAGCAATTTCTCATGGATTAGCACCTGATAAATGGACTTTTTCCAATATTCAATATATGAAAGAACAACTGATGCAATTAGGGTGTAGTTTTGATTGGTCTAATGAAATATCGACTTGTGACCCCTTATATTATAAGTGGACTCAATGGATCTTTTTAAAAATGTTTGAATCTGGTCTTGTATATTCTAAAGAAGTAATTTTTTCTTTTTGAAATTAAACATTGATCATAAAATTTCTAATAAATAATTATTTTGGATAGGCTGAAGTAAATTGGGATCCTGTAGACAAAACTGTATTAGCTAATGAACAAGTTGATGAAAATGGCCACTCTTGGAGATCTGGTGCTTTAGTAGAAAAAAAAATTTTAAAACAATGGTTTATTAGAACTACAAAATTTTCTAAGTAAATATTTTAATAAAACTATTTGTAGGGTTTGGTTAGTTACATTATATATTGTATTTTATATAATGTATTTTGAATGGAAAAATAAGAATATAAATAATATTCTTTGGTCAACAAACAATTATAATTATATCAAATAAATTTGACTATATTTTTTGTTTTAAACTTTATTTACAGAGCTCTATATGATGGTTTAAATGATTCTTCCTTAGAAGGCTGGAGAGATGTTATTAATCTTCAAAAACATTGGATTGGAGAATGTGATGGTTATATATTTGATTTTAATTTATATATTGATAATGTTTATTGTACAGTTCTCAATATTTGGACATCTCAACCAGAATATGTTCCTTTATCTGCATTTATATGTATAAAACCTAATTCATTTATTCATAAACACTATGTGATTAAGTCTACGCAAATATTTATAAAGAACTTTATAAATGATAAAATGTTGCCAATATTAGTGACAGACGAAGTTGAATACCCAGATAGCAAAGATGTTCGCCTAGCTATTCCATCAGTTTATGAAAAAGATAAAGAATTAGCTAGAAAACATAATATACCATATGAAGATAACAAAAGTAAAATGTCTAAAGAAGCTGTATGTGAAAAAGCAAAACAGTTAAATATAGGGGGCTACCCTGTTAGTTCAAAATTGCAGGATTGGTTGATATCAAGACAAAGATACTGGGGCACTCCTGTACCAATAATTCATTGTAAAAAGTGTGGACAACAGTGTGTTCCTGAAGAGCAGTTGCCAGTCATGTTACCAATTTTAGATGACAATTGCAATAAGAATTCTTTAGAAAAGGCTGAAAATTGGATTAAAACTAATTGTCCCAAGTGTGTAATATATTTAAATAAAATATTGAACTGATACATTTAGTTAATATTGCAGTATTTTAGATGTGGAGGTGAAGCAATTAGAGAAACTGACACAATGGATACATTTGTTGATTCAAGTTGGTATTTTTTAAGGTATCTTGATCCAAAAAACAATCATAAGCCTTATGATCAGAGCTTAGCTAATAAAATGATGCCTGTTGATATTTATATTGGTGGCAAAGAACATGGTAAAAATGATCAAAATTAATGATTTATTTTACAAAACTTATAAATAATTTTGTTTTAGCTGTTCTACATTTGTATTATGCAAGATTTGTCAATTATTTTTTGCATTCCATAAATCTCTCACCTTATCAAGAACCATTTAAAAATTTGTTAGTTCAAGGTATGGTAATGGGTCAGAGTTTCAAAGATAAAACTAATGGTCAGTATTTGAAACAAGATCAAGTTGTTAAAAAAGGCAATAAATATTTTACCAAAGATGGTAACCATCCAGTAACAACTGTTTGGGAAAAAATGAGCAAGTCTAGACATAATGGAGTTGAACCTTCTAGTACATTACAGGAATATGGTATAGATACCATGCGATTATTAATTTTATCAAGTGTGGCACCTACATCAAATAGAAATTGGAATTCAGAGAGTTAGTTTTGATAATTTTAATTTATAATTATTTTTAATATATATTTATATATTATCAGCTTTTCCTGGTGTTTTGAACTGGCAGCAAAAGCTATGGTCAATAATTCAACAATTTAGACACATCAGAAGTTGTAGTTTACAACAAGATAATATTGACTCATCTAAATTTCATGATGAACAAACAAAACTGTATGAAGCTCGTAATTATTATGTAAAAAAAACATCCAATAATTATAGAAAATCATACCAACTCAGCGTTGCTATTTCATTTTTACAAGGACTCTCAAATATTTTAAAAGTAAAATCATTGACCAGTAATTATTTATAAACATTTTTTCTAATAAAATATAAAATCATTCTTTTATCAGTATATTTTTCAAAATTTTATTATTGTACTTAATTATGTAACTCTCAATTCTTACTAACTCAATTTTATTATAAATGATCATATTAATATTTGAATCAATCATTTAGAAAATGACAAAAGTCAATATTTTTTATAAAACAATATATTAGTATTAAAAAAGAGAAAATAATATGTAAAAAAAAATTATATCACTATCTTATGTAATTATTATAAAATGTCGATAAAAGAAAAGATAATAAAATTCAATTCTCATATAGTATATCTTATTTGTTAACATAGCTAATTATAGAATCTGGAATATTTAAAAATAATTCTTAAAATAAAATACTCGGTTAAAAATTGTTTTAAAGATTATAACAATATTTCTGAATTAAATAAGAAATTTCCATGTTGATTTGCTTTTTACAATGTGTAACAATTCATTTGATTTCTATTTTAACTTGATTATTTAAAACAATATTTTTTAGAAATCTTCAAAAGAACTTGTTAAGTACAGTGCAGAGTATGAACGTTTATTAGCTGTTCAAATAATTATGTTAGCCCCAATGGCACCTCATTTTGCTTCAGCTTTATGGAGTGGGTTTGTAACAGCACCCGGACGAATTAATACCAATTGGACTCAAATAAAATGGGAAGAAGATGTAATTGTTCAAAGTTGGCCTGAAGTAGATGACAATTATGAACTGAATCTTTATTGCTTGGTAGTATTAAAAATATTTATTATCTTCTTTTTATTCCTGTTTTTAAGAAAAACAGTTTATTAAAGTTAAAATTTTTTTGATATAATCAATACTTATCTGACTGAATATTATCAATTGTATAATGTATATGTTGAAAAAAATATATTGATAGGTAAAGTCTGTATCACTTTAATTGTTTATTTTCATGTAAAATAAAAACTTAGATGGGATTCTATATTAACTTTTTTTATAGAAAACATAAATATCTATAAATTAAATTTTTTATATTTTTATGGTAAGTATAATAGTTTTAGTGTTAGAGTTGATCAGTCGTGACCAAATTTTTACTTCTTACTTTTAGATGTACTAGAACAAATTTGGGGGGTTTGTGCATCAAATTTGAAACTTCAAAATTAAGGACTACCCTAATACACAGTTAATTGTAAACATAATTTACAGTACACTACACCTCAGTAAATTATATACTTTTTTTTTGATTAATTCTAAAATTTATCAATATTTATAATTTATTGTTTTTTTAAATATTTCAGATATTAGTAAAACTAAAGATATAATTATGTTAAATTTTAGGTTAATAATGCAATTAAATGTGTTTTGAAAATGTCAAAAAAAGATTTAAAATTATTGACTAAACAAAAAGCACTAGAAATAGCCTTGAAACAAGATATCATTCAAGAATACACTTCATCATGGAATATATTAGATACGACTTTTCAAATGTTTGAAGACGATGATGGTTATTTACACATAAAAACTGATAGAAAATCTGAATCAAAGAAAAATACTGAAAATAGTTCAAAAATTATAAAATAGATATAGGACTTTTATAGAATGAAAAAGTATTTAAATATAGATAAGATTGATATAGATTTTTTAATAAATTCCCTGTACTTTTCTAATATTAAAGATCATCATTTTGAAAAATGAAATTTTTATGCCTGATATCTTTTTTTGTTGTTTTTGCAGTTATCATTACAAAATACTATTATTTATTGATAATTTGAATTAAACATAAGAAGTGAACTAAAAGATTAAATGATGTATAAAACAAGATTATTGATTTAAAAAATATACTTCGTAACATATATATCAAAATTAACTGTTAAAAATGTATAACAATTTATGACATATTTTTTTACCTACTATATTTTACTGAAAATTTCATATTAAAACAAATAATATCATTGACTTATAATATTTGTAAAAAAAAATTAATAAATTATTCTAATTATATACCAATAAATTTAAAAAGCATTTTAAAATAAAACTTACAAATTATAAAAATGTGTAATTTAAAACTTCTGAAATCATCAAATAATGACTGATGCTTTCAATTAAAATCATTCAATTTTATTCTAGTCTATTATCTTGTTTAATAACTTATATAGATATTTCATTAAAAGTTTTTTTTGTAAATAAATGTTTATAAATATATTAAGTTTCACCATAGAACCATGAGTATGGATCTATGTATATAATTTGTTTTTCTATAAAAGAAATGAAATTTATAATTAATTTGTATTATTATGTAAGAAACATATCTCAAAGTTATTTAATTTTTACTCTTGATGTTAATGATTTTGTTTGTGTTGAGTATCTATTGATTGGTAATAAGTAACTTAAGACATTTTATTAAGCATTTGTTATCATATTTGATTATTACTTCATTGATATTATTTTTATTATTGCATTTAATTAGCTATTAATCGTTATAAATTCTACTTTTTTCTTAAAATTTTGTAGTTTAATTAATTTCTCATTACTCTCAATGATTCATTTGTTTTGTTAAAACAAAAAATGTTCATTACTCGTTATATTTTTTCTTCTAGAAAATTTTACCTATAATAAAATAAAATAGATTTAATTATACAAAAAAAAATATTAAAATCTTAACTTTACTTGTTTAGTTTTGGTATTTTCTAATTCTCGTTTGATAATTTGTTTCATTAAACCACCATGATCAAATATTTGATTATATTCTTCTATTTCTTTTAATTTCTGTTTTATAATTTGAATTAACCGATTTTTCCCTCGTTTACTCATCTTATATTCTGATTCATTATTAATAAGATTTGGTATAATTGATAAAATACAATTTGGTTGAGCAGTGTATTTCATGTTTTTCAAAAATTCATCATTGATTTTTTGTTTCCATTCTTCTTTTTCTTGGAACTTTTTATTTATTTTAATTTGCAAAGCTTCAAGTTTATGGGTTTTTTCGGCTGCTTCTAGAGCTTCTGCTCTTTTCTTAAGGAGTTCTTTGCGATGTAATGTCATTTTTTTTTCTTCTTCTTTTTCATTTTCTTTACGTTGTATTTCTAATTCTTGTTCTTTTAGCCTTTTTAGTTCAGCTTTATGCTCGAGTTCTTGTGCTTTTTTTTTAACTAACTCTTCGTAAGCTGCTGCTTCTGCAATTTTCCTTTTAAATGCTTCTTCTTTTTTATTCTTTCTTTTTTCAATTTTTAAAAACGTTCTTTTCTTATTATTGAGCAAGGGGTCATTTTCGTATTCTATTTTATTACTGATCATCTTATTATCTTGAACTTCTTGTTTAAAGTTTTCTTCTATTAAATCAACATCATATTCTCCTTTTTTTATAACTCCGGTAGACTTATCTTGCTTCAAGGCACTCGAGTTATTTTCTAAAAATTAATATCTCATCGTTTACTTTAAATACATAAAAAATGGTTTTTATTGCAGTATATGTATAGAAAAATTAATTAATTAATTAAAATATTTCAACTTAACTATTTTAATTATCCGTTGAAATAACATAGATTTTTTCAATTAATTAGATAATAACAATCGAGCTAAATTTAAATTTCATAAAAAATTTTTTTTTATAAACTGCGTACGTAGTGTAAAAATTTAATGATTTATCAAAGGCGTTAGAAAGAAGTGGAGTTAAATTTATACTACCATAAATAATATATTTATATTACAATAAATACAATCTCTGAACTTTTTGTGGGATTGAACTTGAGGCGAAGTCTCAAATTAAAATAAAGAAAAAAATAATAAACGTTGTCAACTGTAATTTTACAGATACAACAATATAACCAATATCAAAATGTAAAATCCATGTTAGTCTACAAAACAGTAAAATAATTTTTTTTATCACTAATATTTTTCTTCCTATTCCGTTTCACAAGTTGAAAATCAGTTCTCATGCTTCCTTATCATCACCGATTAATAAAAAAATCGATGTTAAGCGATTTTAGCTAAAAATATAATTTAGGACCATAAGAATTAAATTAACTTTTTTAACTGAGTAAAGTTAAAAAAATGATTAACTTAACTTTTAAGTTAGCTAGTTAAATTTAAATTTGTTAACTTTTAACTTATCGACATTGTTCCTATTTAATTAAACTATAGTTAATTATTTCCATTAATTTGCCTATCTTTGATTATATAATATATCTATGCATTCACTCATGATGGTTCTGTGATTTAAAAATTATTTACAACACTTCAAAGCAAATATTTGAGTTTGATACCAACATTAAAATTATTAATGAACCACGAAGGAAGACTAATAATTATTATATATTCATGCTATAAATAAAACTTACCTTTTTGTGTAAGTTGGTTATTGACTAATAAATGATTATTGACATTTTTCAATGATTTGTTTTCGTTTGTTGGTTTACTAATAGCTAATCTCAATATTTTCTCAGCATTTTCTTTTTCATTAACTAATGGTTGATTACCACCTCTTTTGTTTTTTTCACTTATTTCATTCAAATTATTATTTTTTTTCTTTTCTGTTGTATTATAATTATGTTTTTTTTTTATATGAGTAGCCATTAATTGAATTTTTTTGGTGAAATCTGATGATTTCATAAAATCTTCTGCAAAAAGATGTTCCCATTTTTTAATGTCAGATGTTTCGATTTTCTTTTTTTTTAGTATGTAATTCATTAATGATTGAACTTCATCGGTAAATTTTGGAGATCCCATTAAATCTTTTTTAAAAATATCTGCCCATTGTCTTAACTCTTTGTGTTCAAATAAATGTTTTACTAGTGATGTTGTTGACTGAAGATTTTTAGTTAAATCTGGAGGGCTTATAAAATATTTGTTAAAAGTATTTATTCGTTTTTTGACGACCTCCTTATCAAGTTCGTCCTGTTTTCGTGTAAGGGATTGACTCAAGTTTTTTTTTTGAATAATTTTTGGATGTTTTAGTACATTTTTATAAATATCTCTTTGTTTTTTCAGTTTTATCTTACTATGCTCGTTCCGTTTTCGTAGATAATTAATTCTTGTTATCTTTTCATTAGCAATTATGGGAGATATGTTGGCATTATTTCGAAAATTATTTACACGTGTTTTAAAATCTCTAATTTTAAGTTTATTATTTTTTTTCAAAAAATTCGGAGATTTTAATAAATCTTTTTTGAAAAGATGACCCCATTTTTTTAGTTTTGTTTCATTAAGTTGCCCATGTTTTTGTATATAAGTTCCTATCGATTTAATTTCATTTGTGAACTCCAGAGATTTAAATAGATTTTTTTTAACTGCTAAATTGTGTTTAGTTTCTTTTTGATTATTATTGATTTCTTTAATTTCTTTAGATGGTAATTTTTGATCAGCTATGTTATTTTTAATAACATAATTAAATTTTTTAACATCATTAGTAGTTAGAGCACCATATTTTTGTAAATATGTTGCCATAGATTGAATTTCATGAGCTCCGGCAAAGTCTGGCGACTCTAAAAGTTTTTGAAAAGCTGAATTTTTAGAACGCTTATGATCAACAGTGACTCTATAAAATAATAATAAGATAAAAAAATTACTTTTAATATATATTTAATTTATAAACATTGACTTCTCAATTGAAACTCACAACTATAATCTAAAGATTTTTAGACTTATAACCTTTTGTAATTGCATAGGCATATTAAGAAAGAATTATATTTTTATAGTTATTCTAATTACTTTTGACCTTATTTAGTTATTTAAAATATTTTTTTATAAATGAAAGAGAATAGTAAGCTTAGAGCCCTCTTCAGGAGTTCAGACATTAGTTATTGATAGCATTGATATTCTATTACAGTGCAAAATATTTTTAAAATAAAATTTACCGCTTATATCTTGCTGATTTATGACCATTACTTTTTGAATTAAAAGTTAATCTTGTACAAATAAAACCTCTTGGAGTTGATAACAAGTTTAAATAATCATCTCGAGTTAACTGATCTCTATTAATCGTCGGTTTTGGGCAAACCACATGATAGCATGGTCGCTTGCAAACATTTTTAAAGCTTTTTGATAATCTTAGCGCGCAAGAATCTTTTCTATAAAGTTGGTTAACTTCATTCTGCATAGTGAAATTTTCAAGTGTATATAATAAATTGAGTTATTATTATAACATAAATTTTGTTGAATTTACTATTTAAATAAAAAATGTAATACTTAGTGATATATCATTTCATAAATATTGATTTTAATTGTTAATAGAGATGACGTTAATTTATTATTAAATAAATTACTAAATTTATAACAGCTAATTAAAAATTCGGATAATAAATTCTCAAATAGGAATTTGTGGTATAAATCCAATAATGGGAGATTACTAGAGAATTTTTGGTATAATTTCGTTTAATAAATAGATATTGGACAGACAAGAACATCTAAGATAGGCATATGGCTAGACTCTCATTGAACGAGTGTAAATTTAATTTTATCTCCTTCACAAAACAGTGAATCTTATAAATGATTGAAACTCAGTCATAAACTCTATAGGTATGGTAAAAAATATGTTTTGACAATAAAATCTTGATACCCTTTTTTATCAAAAAAATTATTTTTTAAGGGCGGGCATGTGTCAAATTGTAGGTACCTTTGCATAGTGTTACTGATTTGGCAACATAATGTAACTCAAAACACTAAACTGATTATTTAATTTTTGAAGAATGATGCTTTTTTTAACATTTTTTATGTATTTTATAATTTATATAAGATATATGTAATTGACATTTTTAAATTCTAAATCAGATACATGATATTAATAAATTGGAGATTTAGAGCGAAATTAATTCTAGAATATTAATATAACCTATGTTATATTATATTATCCATAAAAGTGTGAATCAATGATACCAAAATGTTAATTATGTATCATTGTCAAATATGTATGAGTGATAATAGTTCACAAATTGAATGAAGTGTTTTGTCATTCTTAGTTATAAAAAGTAAATTATTAGAGACACTAATAAATGTTTACAATGTTTCATTAGAAAATAAGAGCATTGTACATTGATTTATGTGTACGAAATGTATAGTATATAATTAAATTAAGAATTAATACTAAATTCGTATTGAATATTTTATATTGAAAACATTGATATTTAAATATTAGTTTTAGACAAAATTATAATATCAATGATGATATTTTTTTAAATTAAAATAATGATGTATCAGCGTTTGAGACATTGTATAAATTAATGAAAATAGGAGATTTTAAACAATCTCGAAGTATAAAATTAAGTCATTTTATGAATTTCAATTTTAATTAGTTTAATGAATTAAGGTTAATTTAATTTTTTAAAATTTCCTATTTCATATCAAAAAGATAAAAATAATAATACATTTAGCCTTAAAAATAGTAGTCATATTTTGACAACAAAAATCAAAGTTTAATAATCTTTAAATTACAAATGTAAGTATACATTTTCCAATGACATAATCAAACATCAGTCGGTTAAATGAAATAGGTTGCACGCTTAAAAAAAAAATGCTTTTCCTACTCATGGTTCTAAACTTTATTAATAAAAGAATTTTAGATCTTTCAATAACAATATGTAAAAAATATGAATTTTATGTTTATTTTTCTATTTAAATATTACTTCATCATAATTACTTTTAAAAAACTTTAATAAACTATAATTCTTTGTCATCATTTATTTTAAGTGAAGACCATGGCATTATTGGACCTCTACAGTTATTATGAGGTATTAACTTTAATTTTTCTATATATTCTGAAGGCAAATTACTTTCTTTAGCACCTAAAAGAATAGTTTCCAAATATGCTTCAGAGGGTCGCCTTTCTGGTGGCAATATTGTTTCTTTTTGAGGTAGGTTATTAAGCATATATGAACGACATAAAATAGTCTGGCCAATTGATAATTCAATGTTTGTTTCAAAAGGTATGTATAGTTTCTGTGGGACTCCTTCTTGTTTATCCAAGTTTTGAAGGTCACTTATATTCAATTTCCATACAGAACCCCAGACATATTCATCAGTGTCTGGCACGACAGTCGCAGGACTACCTTTCCAAAAATTAGATTTGGGTCCATTAAAGTCTAAACGATATCCCTAAAAAAATGTATGAGACTTTGCAAGAAGTTTTTGAAAGATTATTATAACTTACATTTAGTTTACCACTCCCTTCTCTAATTGCAGAAGGATTATTTAAATGAATACGTTCAGCTAGTAAATTACTGCCATAAGCAAAATAAAAGAATACCATAGTCATTTTCATTTAGGTATTTTAGAGGTTAAATTTGTCCTTTAAACAATTTAATGTAATGATTGATAATGAAAATAGTATAGTCATGATAATTGTTTAGTAAAAAATAAACAACGAAAAAACATGGTTTCATAGACAGTAAATATATAAATAGAAATTTATATTCATTTTTATTTAAACATTTAATTAAATTGAAGTTAATCATATTCAAGTATTACATTAGTACAGAAATTCATGTTAACTTGATAATTTATCATTTAATTTAAGATAAGCTTAAGATTGTTCTTGTTATCGGCGTTATCATAATATAATAAATCTTGAATATTTTGTTAAATACTTAGTCTTGAAATTTTTTTATAAGTTTTAATAGAAATTATAAAATGATTAAAGCTCACATTTTATTTTTTGTATTGATACCACAAACTGTTTTACAAACATATTCATATAAAAATTTTGTAAGAATAAAATATTTGTAATTTTTTTCCTTTCATACCATCAAAATAAAAGTAGGAATTTTTATTTAAGAAAGTTAAATGTAAGGTTATTTATCCCTAAAGAGATGGAAACATATCTATTCAACTCTTTAATATAGTAATTTTATTATTTAATAGTTTTTGCTATGCATATCTTAGTGACATATTTAGAAATGTCGTATAGCTTTAAGAACAAACAATAGTGGAGAGCTTCACTTCTCCTCTACCCCTACCATGATTTTATGTCTATGGAAATGGTCCTGAACTCCATGGACCTCCTGAAATACTCAAGTGGTGTACCTTAATGCGAAGCTATAGGAATTTAATATTATCGTGTTGAATTTATAAAGCTTTTCCATTTAAGGGAACAAATATTCATACATAAAGAAATGTTACACAAACCGAACATATCTAACTCTTACAACTTTTGATACAGTTCGCCGAAATTAAAAAAAAATTGTTTACATTATAAGATACAGTGGGATTTTCAGGATTACATAATGATAGGGGACATAGTCCTTTTAGCTTCGATGCGAAGCTGAGAAGGTATTGGTTTTACTAAGATGTGTTTTTTTTTTTATTTTTATTTTTATTTTTTTTTTGTGTCTGTTACCACTTTTTCTCAGCTCTCACCGAACGGATTTCTTTCAACGATACGTCAAAAGATCACAAATCGTATCTAGTCGAAGACATTACCCTTCAAAATTGAAAAAATTTCCCTCGTTCCCTATAAATGGGGGAAACCTCCAAAAAAATTACAAATTTAAAAATCGCTAATTTTCGAAATTTTTTCAATTTTTTTTACTAAAAACTGCCGTAACTTTTTCAAAAATGAACATATCAATATAATTTTTTTTTTATAGATGCTTGATGTCTTTACCTATTATTTGGTATATTTTTTTTGTAAATTTTACCTTTTTTCTGCCCACAGGGGGGGATTGAAAATGACAACTTTTTCACAAAAAATTAACTTTTTCAACTTAACTTTTGAAAATGTTCCGGAAGGTCTGACACTTTTATATATATCTTAAATTAAAGCTAATGTAATATACTTTAATTTGAAAAAAAAAAATTTGACCTCTGGACTTGTCTTCACGGCGAAAATGGCTACCGAATGCTATTTTCGTGTGAAAATTCTCGATTTTATTATTTATATTATATTTAACTTTATAATGCTATAACTTATTGAAAAGTTTATGGATCCACACAATTTTTTTATGAGAAATAATATTTTTTAATAAACCCTTTTTCATTCGACATACTTTATCTTAATCGAGATATTAATAAGGAACCAGCAGATCAAGTAGCTTTTGGAATAAAACACCAATTTTTTTAAAATTAAACACTATCTAAAGATTTGCATCGAAGCGTTTATTTTTGATAGTGATTTTAATCACTGTCAGATATCATTATACTTGATCCAACTATACCACGTCACAACTGTGCCGCGACCCCCCTGTGCTGGGTTTTTTTAAACTTATTATTTTAAGAGAAATTGGGAAATTAAGAGAAAAACGTAAAAATATAATTTTGTACTACATATATTGTTCCTATAGTAACAATTAGAGACTAAGTACTTTTATTTTGATACATAGGTACCTAAGAAATATTTTCTAAAAAAGATATACTTTTTATGGAAGACATTAATAGTATTAGTACAAAAAATGCAAAATTTTTCTAGCATCAAGATGCACCTTTTACAATGTACTAGCATAGCCACTGTATACAGACTTATCCAATTATTTCAATAATAAAAATCATGTAGTTTTTCCTTCCTTAGTTTGATGATTTTATCTGAGAACATAGGTATAAAAGCTGAAAAGCAAAGGTCTAAATAAATAAATTTGACTTAACTTTTATTTTAATTTAAAATGTTAAGTACACCTTTTAAAGTACAAATTAATTTATTATAAAAACGTATAAAACATTTATTTATTATTATTATATATTGAATACAATATAATTTTCTACAAATTGAGTTGTTACTAATTGGTAATGCTACAAGTAGTAAAATTATTTTTACTAGAACTGTGATACATATCATAAAAAGTGTCTAATAACAGCAGAGTTTACATTAAATTTCAGCAACTGACTACATTTTTTTTTGATCCGCATTAATTTTACATGATTAGGTGTTATACAGTAATCATATAATAAAAAGTGTTTATTTTTTATAATTTTATATCCTTATTACAAAAAAAAATAATGCTATGTTCGTTTTACTATGATTAGATTTCAATAATACATTTTGTAAATAACTAACTACATTGACATGTACAATTTTATTTTTACCGTCATAATATACTAGGCAGTACAAATTTCATTTCGAATACTATCTAAACAACTTTTCTCAATCTTTATAAAATTACAAATTAAAAATTATATTCTTAAACAGTAAAAAAACCATTAGTTGGTACAAAACATAGGTGATCCGTAAGAGTTGAATTTTCTATGTTCTAGAATTAAGCTTTTAATTAAATAGTGATTTTTATAATCAATTAATTTATGAAATAACATCTATTATGATTAATTTTTTAGATTAGATATGTGGGATTTAAAAAAATTAAACATCGAGTTTCATTCATAGAAAGGTAATATTTATAAAAAGAAAATAATATGAATTGAGAGAACATAACACAGTATACAAATTGTGGGTTGCCTATTATTAACAGTTTTAATTTTGAAGGAAGTAATGTTTTCATGGCAACATTTTCTGTAGTTTTTTTTTATTAGTTATTTTAAATGATAAAATAATTAAAAATGATTTTATTTTTTAATTATTTCTTTACTTAAAAATTCTTTGATCAACATTTTTGTTGGGAATGTGCAGAAAAGATCGGTATTATATCAGACAGGCATGTTCCGTAAGTTCATTTAGAGCTACATAAAAATATTGATATTATTTCAATTCGCCAAATAACTAGTATTTTTAAGAGGGCGTTGATTTAACCAGTAAATTCTTGGATTATTAGTCACTAAGGGAACGCGCTGAGAATATCGTTCTCACAAGTGAGCTTGACTTTTATTACGTTCTCCAGCCTCCATCGTACATCATTGTATAAAATATATTCGTTTATATATAAGTAGATACCACACTTGTTGAACCGGAAGCGGACTTCCTATTTTTTCTGGCGCCAATCTTGAGTCATATTAAACCGTTGTTTTCTAAAGCGGTTAGTTAATATTAATTATGCCTAAAGAAAATTCAAAGCATATAAATATTCAACACATTTATTTCAGAGTATTATTTATTTATTAAAAAAAAAATTATTATTTTTTAATTTCAAGATTACTTAATAGTAATTTAGTTATTATAATAACAAACGGGAAATTAAGAGATTTGATAGATAATACATTTTATTATTAAGTGTTCAATTTTATTTCAACCAATTTTACTTCATTTTTAATCAAATCATTATTTAGAATTTCTAAATAATGCAGCAGTACCTAATAATAATTTACATCTGTTCACCGTGTCTGTATACATTTTTTTGTGACAACTAATTTGTAGGAATAATTGAAGTAATTAAGAAATTAGCCGGATCTGCTGTTGCTTCTTATAAACACAAAATCGTAATTCTACGAATGGTACTAAATATTTAAACTTTTTTATTGTATATAGGTACCAAATAAAATTTTGAAAATAATTATATAAATAACGTGTGTTAAGGCGAATTGGTTATTACTTTTTTGATTTTCTAAAACACAAATAATATTTAGTTTTGGTTTTTCGAACTTTTCCACATTATGAAGAAGGTCATTAAGTACTAAAATAAATGTTATGTTTAGAGCATCACTAAGATGTCTACATGTCTTGAGACTTGATTTATTTACTTAAATATATTGTTGTTAAAACTCTGTAAAACCGTTCTTATAAAACCTTACATTTGTAATAATTCACCATAAAAATAGATGTGTGTGTGTGATATGTGTCGATTACGTTGATTGGAGAATATTATACTACGAAATTTCTCACTATTCACGATTGTAATAAATTTGAATTTAGTGTAAAATGAATTTCGGAATATTCACCATCAAAATACTCTTGTATTTATACGAGTTAAGGTATAATAAGGTTCTTTTTTAATTATAATTAAGTGTGTTGGCGTGTAATGACCGTATAGTATGAATGAAAACGATGACGTATCTTTCGGTCGTGACGACATGCATACGATGCATAGTGAGTAATACTACTTGCCATTGTTCGTCTAGTTCATTCATAAAAATCTGTTTTTAATTGTGTATAGCAATTGTGTCTCAGTGAAAAAACCCAAATAATAATTTTACTTATTTAAGCTGAACGACAATGACCTTGATAGACACTACAATAATACAACAAGATAGATAGTACTGAATAAAATTAATAGCATAGCAGTGACGTATGAGTCAATTTGCACTCTAAGAAGTTAATTTAGTTTTTTGTTTATAAAAATCTTTTTGCGTTTATCTCAACTCGCGGAATTGAGATCATCCGATGAATTTTTTCACATGCGTATATGTTATAAATATAGAAATAATGTTATACAACATCATGGTTTTAATTTCGTGACCACGTTTTCAGTGAACCGGTTTTTAACTATTCTGAAAGACTTTTTCACACATCTATTTAAAAATTGAACGAGGTGTTCGCTACGTATTCCAATGAACGACCAGAAATAAGTGGTTTATTCAACTATTGCTTTAAGGAACCTCCCAATGCTTGGATATCGTACCAATGGATAATGGCTATTAAGACCTGTACTGGAGCTTATGACATCGCAATTAATGTTTTTAAGTTAAACGGCGGTTTCTTAGAATATGCTTTCGAAGACTCGTTTTCTGACATGCGGTTTGCTTTCAAACTCAACGTCTTATCTGAATGCGAACATAATTTTCAGTTATATGCTGCCAGACAATATTTTTATAAGTATTATTATATACAACTACAAGTAGAGAAATTAAATATTCACCATTAAATAATAAGCCCTAATTAGGCGTAAAAAAATAACATTTTATAGAGATACATTGATGTACAGACATAGTACATGATTGTCGCCAACAGGTGAACGAGAAACTGTGCCGCCGCCACTGAAGGGGTTAGTCAGCCACTGTAGCCGAAGTCTTGGAATTGGGATGCGTCATCCGCATATACAATATCTTAGATGTACATACCATACGGTATATTATGGAAAATGTCAGTGATTCAGTTTTGATCTTAACATCATAGTATTCGCAACTATGTTGATCGAAGTAATATCGTATTCAGACGTTAAAAAAATTGTTTTTAAAAAAAGCCTGAAAAAATTTGACCAATATCAAATTTAAATATTTTTGTTCCGGTTTTTGAGTTGAAGGTTGGTTTGTTAATATGATTTTATGTGCACGAGTTGTCGATGATAGTGCGTTATCATCCCGATCGATTTGCTAGATTTTTGACGGAAATGCTTTGGTTTAAAGTGAAAAATAGGTAATGTCCAGTTCTGTCGATGATACATCAGATGGTCGAAATTCTACGGATAACGTTGTTTTGCCTAACGGTTAGTTAAATGTAATATTTTGGTTATGTCTAAAGTTATTTAAGTATTTTTAATATGTTCATGTTTAATGAGAAAAACATTTTATTTCAATGAAAAGTTTATTTAATAAATCGTGCAAATTATAAGCAAAAATAAGGACAGTGTCCTTTCTAGAGTTTAAAAAATGTAGTACATAAATCAATAAAAAGAAAACAATTATTTTTTGTTTATTGTTTAATTAAAAAAATAGAACTAATATTTCATATACTTTTCCTTTAACATTTGTTATTGTACAATTTTTAATTGCTATCAAGTATTAATTGAATAAATTTTTGAAAATGTAATTTAACTAATTAAACTTTTATATTTATAGTATTTGTACTATATTTGAGTATTATAAACAATTTTCATAAAATTATGACATTTAAACATATTTCGAACAGTAATATGAAAACTGTATGTTTTCATTAAACCTGTATTTAGGAACTTTGAGTGATTTGAAGGTATCCTTTTTGTTACAGAAAAATAAAAATAATAATAGATTTATTTTTTGCTCACTTTAATAACATTTGCTTTAGTGTCTTGCAGCATAAAACTTTTGAAAACCTTTAGAGCTTCATGAAAACATTGGTAAAAGTGGTTAAAATTTATTTACTTAGTTTAGACTTTACTTTAGTTTAACATTATTTTTAATAATAATGCAAACGTAAATATCATCACCTCCATTCCCAAACCACGTATCTCTATTTTTCAAGAGGAAGAAAAGAATATATAATTTTTATACAGCTAACAACAGAAATGGTTTGCAATAACCAAAGGAAAATTAAATTATGTATAATTTTTTAGATCCGATTGACTGGACCAAGGACCACGTTGCTGCGTGGTTAAAGTGGTGTGCGAATCAATTAGAATTATGGCCATTGCCAAGACCTGAAGATTTTCCAGATTCTGGACGTGGACTTTGTTCTTTGAATAGATCAGAATTCGATTGTAGATCGAGAAACAGAAGATCTGGTCGATTATTGTTGTTACACTTGTCACTTCTAAGACAACCTGTCACAGGAACACCTCCCAGTCCTAGTTTGACTACACCTGATGAAGGTAAGGAGTGGAAATCAATAATTTTAATTTAAACCTGTAATTGTGGTTTATGATTAAAAATATTCTCAATATATATTAATAAATAAATAACTAACATGTCGGCTTACCATTTACATTTTTGATAGACTACTTTATTCTATTGGAAAAAAATAATCATATCATTTTTAATAGTTGTATATACAAATTATTTTTTTTAATTAGCCATTTGATCTATCCTAAATAATAATTATGTTGAGTTATAACCACTATTAATGCAATAATTGTATTAAGAAAATTAATTTTGGTGATTTTTAGTATCATAAATAATATCAAATATTCCTTATAAGAGTATCAATTTTATTTCATTTCATAACAATATACATGTTTAACTAACTTATAAAATAAAAAATTGCTTATCAATAAAAATTTGTTACTAGTATCTTGGAAGTTATTAACATTTTTAAACATGAACTGGAGGGAGAGCATGGCAGAGTAATACATAATGATAAAACAACATAACCCATGCCTTTACTACATGCTATATTTAAAAATAGTTATAACTTCCGAAATAATGGATCAAATGTTGTTATCGACCAGTCAGTTTTCTTAATTAAAACATTTTTTATTTAATAAGCTAGCTATGTAAATTAATAAAATTTAAATATACCGAATTTAATTTTCTGACAATAATTATTTTAAGAGAAAATGATCGGCTAATATTAAAATAATAATTGTAAGTTTTAATCAACGAACCATTTTTTATCATGTTTGAACGAAGTATTTCTTATTTTCATTTTTTAAAAATATTCAACAAATAACAGCTTTGATTCGGTTAAAATGTAATTAATTTATACTATAATCAATATATTGATATAATACTACAATAGATAAAATATTATTTCTGAAAGAATGAAATATATGTACATTTTACTTATATTCATTAGTGTAGGTTATTATAATGCTCGGATGATTAAACTTCAAGGATTTTAATACTAAATTGTTCAAAATTAATTTTAGTATATACATAAAAACACGATATTTTATCCAAGTGCTATCTCAACTAGTATATCGGAAAAAACTGTATTATTTTTACAAAATGTTATGATAACCGTTTTGCTTAAATGTAGATCAATAGATACAAAATTGCACGACTAGCGTTTTCCCCATAGAATACGTCATCGTTAAAGCTTAACACAAAAATAAGGGATAAAAATCCCTCTGGATCTAAAGTGTAATATATCACGCGGGGACACAGGTAATCCCTTCTAAGGCTTGCTGTCGCTTAACCTCGGCCATTATTGCTTCTCGACATTTGACTTTCAGATTGCAAGATTTTTTTATCCTTTAACAGTTAGTCCTATTTTTATTATTTCGTTTTCAATCCATGATATATAAGACAATCACCACCCAACTACAAAAAAATATATTCACAATAATTGTGAACCATATAAGCATATATAAAACTAAGTATAACATGTATAGTTTCAATTTTCATATGAGAATGATTTTATTTTGTTTTTTTATTAAATCTAAAATTTGCTATTTTATCTATTTTATTAGGTTGAATTATTTGAAGTTGCAACTCGGCTAAAAAATGATAGTGTTTGAAAGCCTATTCTTTTTTGATATTAAAAAACTAAAATATTTTGTAAGTGTAATAATATTGAATGACTCAAAATTTTAGCAAGAAAACTTTTTAGAATTAATTTTTTGGTTAGTCAGATTATAATAGGCTGCACCGTTTCAATTGTTAGTCATATATTAATAATATTAATCTGCATTGAAATGATGTATTGATTATTACTCATTCATTTATTACTGCATTATAATTTTTGCTTATTTTATATTAATTGAATGAATTGATAAAAATAATAAAAACTATATCATACAGAATGATCGGTATATTTTAAATCACTCGGTTACTAGTAAAATAAATAAAATAATGGAAAAACAATTTTTGAATTCTTTTAATTACATATAATTCTTTATTTATCAGCTAATAATTACTTTTTAGAATCATCCCTTATAACTTAAAAAGGTATCAACTTTATTTTTTTTTAATAGCAACATACATATATACTAGATAATAAAATAGGAAATAATTTAATTAAGAAAATGACTGGTCGATAACAACTTTTTGACAAGTATTTCACAAGTTATTAACAATTTAAAGTATTTGAGTGGAATAATATAGTGAGTGTTGCTATTCTTTATCACTTGTCATTACGTGCTCTTCGTCCTGCCTAAATATAAAAATGAAAATAACATCCAAAGTACTGGTCCAAGAGTTGTTATCGACCAGTCATTTACTCAATTAGATAATTTCCTATATTTAAGCTACTAAAAAATATATGTTGCAATTTAAAAGAATAAAATTGAAACCCCTATAAGCTATAAGTAATGATTCCAAAAAGTAATTCAAAAGGATAAATAAAAAATATGAGTAACTAAAAGAAATCAGAATTGTTTTTTCAATATTGTATTTATTTTTAGAGTAATCGATTGGTTTATGACGAACCGATTACTCTGTAATTTATGATATATTTGAAATGAAAAATCGAATATACGATTATATATTACAATTATTATATTACTATAATATTTGAGTTTTGATAGTATAGTATTAATAAAAATAAAAAATGTTAATATTTAATTTTAATTGCTATTTACTTAAGTAAATTCATTTATATTAGTACTATAAATCTGTTATACAAGCCTATTTTGACTCGGATTAAATTGGATACGGAGTTTTGTTAGGATAATGAAACAATAATGGTACACACTTGGGGAAGAAAGAAATAAAATATAAACGGTTGCAGGAAGGAAGGAAGAAATCTCGGGGATTTGCGTTGTCACTTGAAATATTTTCTTATTAATAAATGGATAAAACATTCTAGTTTAAAATTCACTTAAATGTAAAAAAAAAATCGTAATCAACAATAACTACACTGTAATATTTTTATGAGACAATATAAACAAACATAGTTTTGTCATTGAAGTTATGCCTACTGAATATTGACCTTTTACAGATACGGAACCAGAATTTCTTAAAGGGAGGGGGGTGGTTTTTAGATGTCAAAATCAATGTTTTGTATATTTTATATATCAAAATATTTATTTTTAACTAGGTGATGTTAACTCATAATAATTAATATTGATGGGTAATTAAAATGAATTAATTTCTATTTGAATTTTACTCGCACAGAAAAGAAAATGAACTATATATATTTTTATTTTCAACATTTATTACATAATAGATGTTATAAAATGCAATATCATCGGGAATTTCTTTAATTTCCACTAAAGGAAATTATCAATTTGTACATTGTATGTAATGTGCATAAAACAATTGGAAGGGGAGATTGTTTTTAAGTTTTCCAAAAACGATCGGATTAAATTTTTGTCAAAGATTCTCTATTATTTTTTAGAATGAAATTATAAATATTGTTAATCATATAATTGAAAAATGTCGTTCAAGTAAAATCAAGATAAGTGAAGAAAAATTAAATGTTGATTTTACATTGAAAATGTTTAGTTCTTTATACAAGTTTGATTTTTGCACATTGGACACAATGTATGCAAACTCTTTTGAAAACAATAGTGTCCTTTGTGCGGGCGTTTATATTAGATAATATTGTAAGAATGATGCTGAAAAATGTTCGCCTCCCGTGTTGATTCTCTGTGCGGTAAAAGAAAACATTGTCATCGACCCCCACGGCTTCTGCCGTTTTAATAAATGCTCTATGTGCTACGTCTATATCACTAGGGGGGGGGGTGCGTATATTATGTAAAGCTCTCGAGACGAGCACTCTGCCGGAGAAAACGATTTAATAACGTCAGCTTAGACCCCCGTCGCCGACTGTCATTATTGTTATTATTATTTCACCCCATC
The DNA here is from genome assembly GCF_025091365.1 of Daktulosphaira vitifoliae. Lineage (NCBI taxonomy): Eukaryota > Metazoa > Arthropoda > Insecta > Hemiptera > Phylloxeridae > Daktulosphaira > Daktulosphaira vitifoliae. The sequence continues at coordinate 16,087,341 of NW_026099572.1, read as the reverse complement.
CGAAACCTTATGAACGCTATCCGTAAATCAAATTATAATAAGCTAGCGCGTGCGTATCACATTAAATCTTAACTCTAAAGACCAACCCATTTCTTTTGATGTACTTATGTGCCTTCTAACAATTGAATTATAGCAATATTATTGCATTGTGTTTCATTCAGTGGTGACTTGTCAGCTATAAGGTGCTTTGCATAAATATAAGTAATTTACTCGGCTGTCAATTATACGTATATTAACTACTAATAAATTTGATTTCACTACTGTCACGTGGGAAAGTGAAACTATAAAATAAACACAAGTACCTTAATAATCAAATACTTAAAGTTTAAGTTTTTAAAAATTATAACTAGATTAATAAAAAAATTATTATCTATTTTTCGATAATCATTAAGTTCGTTTAATTCAATTACAATTGTAGTTCAAGTAAAAATCTAACAATTAACTCTTATCACTTTTTTTATAATTACAATTTTTTCTTATAGAAAAATAATTTAAATAACTTCTCATGAATTTCGTTTTAAAAGTAAGAAATGGAAAGTTGAAATCATTTATAAAATAATCAATTTAGAATTAGTAATTGAAAGCTGAAATATTTCATAATTTTTCTTATATGTTATACATAGTTGTTAGTAAATACAAATAAATTAACAGTTTCTAACCATAAATTGGATTATAATTTATAATTACATATCTTCGTTTTACTTTGAAAATACTAGTTAAGAATAAAAAACATTTTTCTCGTGGTTAACATTTATTTAAAAATCAAAAGTTCAAGTTAAAACGTATAGTTACCATTTCATTTTGATGGTTATTTCAATGGAGAAATCTTTATTTTATATACAATCCAGTATGTTCAGGATACGATAGTTGATACAAAACACATTCAGCTATCGGAAACGTATTTACACTTAAAATAACCTTAATGAAAGTAGTGGACGCTAGAAAAATAAGATGGATAAACACAGGAAAACGAAAAAAGACCTTTGGTCAATCCTCTCGGGACTTGATAACAATTTTTACCCTCACGCCGTGTCGCAATAGATAACATCGGTCCTATTGTTAAAAATGACCTCTTTTAATCAAATCCCCTTTCTTTAACTATTTTATACATTAAACTTTGCAATCGCTGTTAAGATCCAAAACAATTCCGAAAACAAATATCATTTCAAACTGATCTAAAGTCAATTTTACTCAAGTATATATTTTTACAAAACTAACATAAATAAATAAAATTTTAAAAGTACATGTTGTTATGAGTAATTCTTAAAATATCCATGCATAAAACTATTTTATAAAAAAATATTTAGTAGCATAATATATAAAATTATACATGCACAATATTAGATGGTCCTTTATTGATATTGTAATTTTTTTTAAGTCTACATTAGCTAACCATCAATCTGCTTTTAATAGTAAAACAAAACATTTAGGTTTTTAGGTTTATATAACACCTCTTTAGTCTTCCTCTTTTGTTCATTATATTTGCGTATATGTACAAAAATTATAAACAAGTATAAATTTAATATGTAAATAGGAAATTTAGGGGTAAAATAAAAATCTAAAAAATACGGGTTAATTTTTGTTTACCATCTAGAGCAATTGATGACTTTACATCATGTCCTATATACGGACCACCTTAATATATATTAATTATTTTATATCAATAATAGTTTTTTGATTATTTTATCTAAATAACAAAGATCCATGAAAATTTCTAGCTATTGATAGTATTCAGACAAAAAAAAACATCCCCGTTAAAATATCACACATGAATATTAACCTTATTTCTCGCATTTGATATTATTAAATTTCAAAAATCAATAATAACATTGTTATAGATTCAAAATAAGTGTTCAACGAGTTAAATCAGTAAATATACATAAAAATTAAAAAAAAAAAGTTATTCTAATGTGCGATCAACATTAGGGGGTGCTTTGTGTTTTAAATTTAACTGCAGTGGTGATATAAACCACCCTGAAGGAAAAACGCCAATGTATGGGCGGTGCATGTAATCTTGTGGGGCGTGGAAGAAAAATGGTGCTTCCGGCCTATCGACGGCATGCGTTAACTTACTTTTGGCCCAAAGAAAAATTTCTGAAAAACCCCAAAACGTTTGGCCCGCCAAAACGTATTCGCATTTGAAGTAAGATTGTTGGCTTTACATCACCGGTAACGCCGTTGTCGTCTTGTCCGACATGCGAATCGCTGGAACGTGAGTTTGGGAGATGTGGCAGCTCTCAGCTTGTGAACGGCATGATCTTAGAAGGCATTTGCAGATGGCCACTGCTCTAAACCGGGCCAAACCGTTTGGACACTCGGCACATCAGCTTTTTTACAATGGTTTGTTAAATTTGTTTTTACATCTTTGCGAATATTTCATGGATTATAGGTACGAAATAAAGGCTAATGTTAGTTTATAAAGAATAATCATTATTTCAAATCTAACTGTCATGGATAAATTAGCATTTTTTGGATTAATTTTACTTAAAAATTACACTTGAGCCCTTGTTAAATGATTCTTACTAAATTCATAAAAAATATTAATATAAGGGTTTGTCGCCAATATTAATTTAAGAAGACGTTGTCAATTTTGCGTTGAACAATACTTTAATTATGAGAATAATTTTTTAGAATAATTTATTAATGGATAAATAATTTAAAAAGAAAGAAACTAAAAACTATATGTTGACTATAAAATCTATAAAATATTTTCTGTTTTTTTAAAGAATATTATACATAAAAATCAACAAATGTTTTTAAATTACATTGTTTTTTTGTAACACCATATTTATACGAGTAATATCCTTTTTTTATAATAAAACCAAAAGTAAATGTTTATTTAGTAACAATAGAAAGGATTAGACGTATAATCATAGATAATCTCATGTCTAGATTTTTTAATAACAATAAAAATTATTTTAAAAAGATTATCATTCCGAGTTGTTTTATATTTGTAGCAATTATGGTTTTACGTAATAATTTGTTAATAGGTCAATTATTATTTAATGATTTATAATTAAAATAGTAGTAAACTTTTTTATTATATGAAATGTTATCACTTTATGTTTAAATGCGCTTTTCAATCAAGATTTTAGTACAATATTATTAAATCATACAATAAGATAGAATGTCACACACTAATGCTGAGTGAAATATCGATTAGCGAATATATTCGCTATAAAATTTTACTATATTGTTAATAATTTAACTACTATTTGAATAATAAATAAGCATTTAAATAAATCATTTTTTTTTTTTAATAATAAACAAGTACTTTGAGATATTGTACATTATTGTATACTTTATTTCTACGATGTTTAAGGTTTAAGATCTTTACTTATCTTATAAAAAAATATAAAATTATGAATTCTATTGGAATTTCTTTCTAGAAAAGTTGTATTTTCGAAAAAAAAACACTACGATAGTAATTTAATAATTGTATATAATTTTTACAGAATAATTAGTTAATCTTGTAAATACTTATATTGCTGTTGACCCTAAATAGTTTAGAGAAGAGGCGATGTGACTAAGAAAAAACTTTTTTTAAATACTTATCATTGATAAATTAAAATATCTAAAAACAATTGTTTGTTCGGTGATTAAATAAGCAACATAGTAACATAGTAATTTATAGAATTAATCATTTTCCTATTTTGTAGACCCTTATGAAGTAGTTAATGCAGCAAGTAGTCGTTTGATTGCACAGGCTAGTGCTGGTTCTGGTCAAATACAACTGTGGCAGTTTTTGTTAGAACTGTTAGCTGATTCCAATAACGTGGGGTGTATTTGTTGGGATGGTCCTGGAGGAGAGTTCAAACTCATCGACCCAGATGAGGTAGCAAGACGATGGGGGGAACGCAAATCTAAACCCAATATGAATTATGATAAATTAAGCAGAGCACTAAGGTAAATATTGTTTAATAGTATTATTATTTTCTTAATAAAATTTATTTTTTCTATAAATTTACGATGCATAATCATATTTCCAAATAGCTATAGCTGTAAATTGTTCGAATAACATTATAAATTATTAGAGAATGTGTAATAATTTTCTATAAACTTTAATTATCTATAAGCAGAGACGTATTTAAGGAATGGTTTGAAGGAGCAAGAGTCCATCAGAAATTATTAAGGGCGAATCTCAATATTTAAGAGCAAAACCCTACAAATATTGTCAACATACAGTCGATCAAAAATTTTTTTATTCTTATATTGGTAGTTTAGATTCATATGATATTTTAGGTTTTTAATTTTTGTTTCAAGGTTATCATCAAAAGTTCGATGAATGCTTGAAAAAAGTTGACGTTCCATAAAATATTTGATAGAAAAAAATGTTGCCTTTTTTTGTCCATCAATATTAATTTAAAGCGCGTTTTGAAAAAATTTGGCTGCCAAAATTCATATAGCCTTACGTTAAAATTTTAAATATAGCCCTGTCTATAACGTATAATGGTTATTCTTGGGTTTTTAGGTACTACTACGATAAAAATATTATGACCAAAGTACATGGAAAAAGATATGCTTACAAATTTGATTTTCATGGATTAATGACTGCTTGTCACCAAAGTCAATCACAGCTTACTCAGACATCACAACCAACTGCAGCTGGTCAAACTCCATCTTCAGCATCGTCTACATCATCGACAGCGCCGGATTTCGGAGGACTTTATAGTCAGCAGCAGGTATCAACGCCTACCCCAATTTTCCCCACTGGACCTTCTTACTGGGCATCGTCTGCAGCCGGTTTGTCTACCTTGTACCATCATCAACATCCAAATACACCCCGAACATATCCGCCATAATATTTACCTTAAAATAATGTAATCAATAATTGTGTTATAGATAAATTATTAATTTATATATATGTATTTTTGTTGTTTTCCTTGAGGCATATCTAGACTGTATTAATAGTTTTGAAGTAATCAAAAATATTTTTTTTTTGATTACATAACTATTACGATTTCTCATACAAGTTCGAAAAAATATTAAAAATAGTCAAGATTGGTTTCCTTATAACAAAATGTTAAAAATTATTATTACACTTTTATTTAAACAGTATGAAGTAGGAATTTTTATTTTAATTTTGAATACTTTATGAAACTGTTACAAATGACATGATACAAAACTCTAAATTTGGCTAAGGGTAAACTTGTAAATACATACATGTACACATTTTGTCAAATTGACTTTAAAAATAATCAGTTGTAAAATTGCTGGTGTAACAAAATTTTTGTACTAAATATTATAGTAAAAAATGTAATTTTAACATGTTATGTTTGTAAATATAATTTAATGTTATATCTGTTTTGTTAAAATATGTTCCTACTGATACACCAAAAAAAAAAAAACAAAATGTATAGTTGTTATTTCCTAACTGTAGTTATATTAATATACAATCGCGAGTAGATTTTCACCTAGTAGACTAGTTGAGTGTCAATATTATCGACACTCCACTAGTATATTTTAGAGGTTAAAATAACACTCCTTTAAATCGTTAGCGTAATAAGCAATTATGTCGTTAAAAGAATAGTATTTGTAGTAAAATTCTTTTCAACTAATGGCATAACCAGAAAACAATTTTTGCGGGGGTATAACACCCTTACCACCCTTTCATGACGTCACTAATTCCAAGTACAATTATTAATTTAATAACAAATTAATTCAAATTAAACAATGACATGTTATGTTTTAAACAACATTATTCGTTGTTATTCGTACACCAAAATAGTAATTTCAAGGTTTTAGTCAAATTAAATACAGCTACAATATTTCATTTGGATTCAACATGCATCATACTTAACAAATTATATCATTGAAAATAATTTAAAATTATGTCAATTATAATACATGAATCTCTTATGAATAATGTCTTGTTTAACTATACAAATACCATAGAATACATAGCAATTTTAAATCGTTGCGCTTTGTTAGTTAAAAAATCGAATTATCTTTTTTCTACTTATTTAAGTACTATAGTAATAATAATCAGCTGGTTCATTATACAACAATTTTAAGTAGCAAACTTTATTTGCTAAATTTATAAATAAAAATTTTAAAAAATACATACATTCATCAATAAATATAAAAATTTTTTTTGAATATTACAGAAACATTTAATATGTTTTGTTTTATATATTTTTATATTCTATTTGATATGTTGAAGTTGTCTACAAATCAAAATCCGAGTAATATTTGTATTCGGCTATATTGAGTCGTACTTACTTTGAATTTTATCGGATAGGATTGAATTCATATTTTTTGGTCCGTCCAGGACTCTGACACGTATAATTCAAACTGATCTAACATATAACTCAACAAAGGTGTAAATTATATTTGATAGAATTATGTTTGTTTTTAACACGCTTATATTAGTTTCACCTGTATGTTTGTAACTCTCAAAACGACACGCGTTATCGCATATTCCATCGTCTAGACTAGACTGTCATAACGTATTCACCCCACCCCACGCCTCGCTCATCTCACGCCGGCAATACTATTCCTGTATAAATTTATTTTTGGTTATCGTACCCGTACACACGTGCGTGTCTAGTGATGTGCCACNTTAATAAGAAAATAAGACCCTAATATAATATTTTTATGAATAGTTATTATTTCTATATAAATTTTGAATAATGAATTTATTAAAATTTTAGATATAATAAATCTGATGTTAATAATAATAAAATATAGTAAAAGCTGTTTATAACTATTAGGGATTATAATTTTGTCATAGTAATAATGGATGTTTATTTAAAATATTGAAATTTGAATTTATAAATACTTTTGTTTATTATTGATCTTTAACAAATCATCACTTAATATATATTTTTTTATTTAAAGCTCGCGGGCGCAATAATCGGCAAGGCAGGCGCTAGAATACGCCGAATTCGCCAAGATTCAGGAGCCGGAATCACAATTGGCGAACCAACTGAAGGCTCAGATGAACGAATAATCACTATTAATGGCACAGACAGTCAAATACAAATGGCACAGTATCTTTTACAACAATGGTAAGTGTGATTATTTACTATAGAATTAATATAAACACGAATATTGATACTAACATTAGAAGCAATAGCAGCTAACTTACGGGATTCAGCTACAAGATTATACGTTATCTTCCTTATGGAAGACTAGTGATTTTGTTGTTTTAATGTAAATCTTCCTAACAAGAAGTCTCTAGTCTTCTTATGGTAGTAACGACTAACAGCATGTGTACGCTATAACTGCTTTGATTTATATATTTCAAGAATTATTTGTATTTTACTGCGCTTTCATATTAAAATTACTAAATAGTGTATTAAAATTATGTTTAATTATATAATAGTGGTAAAAAATGAAAAATTTTCAGCAGTTTATCTGTAAATTTTTTTATTAATATTTAAATAATCAAAATTTTATTTTAAATAAATTTTAAGTCATCAAAATATTTATAACTTTAATATCTATATCAACAATTATACACTATGGTGGACATAAAATGTACAATATTTATTTTTTTGACAACTCGTGTAATTAAGGCTATTATTGCAAGAGTGACTAAGAGCTGACTTATACATCAATAAAATACATTATATTTGATCATAAGAGTCAAACTTACAAATTTTAGGATCAATTCTACAATTTAAACAATCTAAATAATAAATTTATTAATTCATATAGAATATTCTTGTTGATGTTTAAAATTATTAATAGATTTAATTATACCTTTAGTGTAAACAAAAATGGTTAAAGGAATAATACACCTTTTTTTTTAATTTAAATTTTTGTGCATTACATTGTTCTTCATAAATTTTTAATATTAAATTCTAAATAAAAATAATACTTAAAATATAATTTTTTCAAATTAAAATCTTGAGTTTCTTTCCCTGTTTATTTCGTGCATCATTAATTTTTTGTAATTTCATATTTTGATGTAATTTATTTGTGATAATCTTAAAGTTAATTTTTAATTATGTATTTAAATATTTTTGTTAGAACCAATAATAAATAAGGAATTGAATAGGTTTTAACATTTGTTTTAATTTTTAGTGTTCAAGCTCAAAAGCCTGGAGGACCTGGTGGAGATGGTTTCATGTAAAAGCCAACACAGTTACTTCATTACTAATAAATAATGATAAAAATCACAATATTATACACCATTCAATCTATATAATTAGTAAAAATCTAGATCCTCATATACGTCTGTTGTTTTAAATTGTCTTTTTTTAAACTCAATGAGTAATTGTAACTAATTGTTGTTTTATTGCCAGTATCAGTTGTTTGTGCTTTGATAAACTTTTCAATTTTTAATTTTTTTTTGTAAATATATGACATTTATTTTCAGTAGAGATTCCTTATTTCTAACCAATACATGTAAAGGTTTTTTTTATTGATAAACGTACTCTAAAACATTGCATTAAACAAGTTTTGAATTGCTAATTTTAGGTTTTTTATTAATGAAAACTTATTTGACGTATTCTAATATAAATATATATATATATATGAATAATTATATACGTATTTATATCTATGTGTATACATATGTATATATATACATAATAAATAAAATTTAAGATATTATGTATAGGTCTAATTTATTTTAGCTTTTTTACATAAATGTGTAATGATTAGACCTATAATTTATTGTGGATTCATAGTGTGAATGAATGTATTTTTAACAGTATGTAGAAATTCCTGTTAATTAAATGTTTCATGAGCCAATCATTGTTTTGTTTTTTTAATTCTATTTACAGATATAATGTACTAATTCATGTAAAAGTTGATAAGCTTGACTTTTAATTATAGAAGAATGAAAATTTTTGAGTCATGTTACATAAAAACATCATTAGTTGTCTTGTGATGTAGTGGTTCATTCTTTCATACGAATTTTTAAAATTTAGTACCAGAAATTAACGAGAATCATAAAATGATTTAATAGACATCATTACTATGATACATATTATGTATCAGAGTATGGATCAGTGGTTTTCAAATAGGAGGTAATTAATGGGATAGTCTCCCATTGACCTCAGCTTTTTTACAATTTGTATAATGAATTAAGTTAGTAATCTAGTATATATTTTATTCTCTACTTGTATAATATATATATTTTTTCTTTTGGGAACTATATATGATAATTCAATTTAAAATTAATTATTTAATACTGCTCGGGAATGATGTAACCTCTAATACGCCATTAATGTGTTATATTATTTTATCATTAGACATTTCTCGATCACGCCACGCCTGCTAATTTGTAAAATTGTTAATTATTTCCGAAATAATGCACCAAAAGTTGTTATTATCTCATTTAAAAATAATAAGTTGGATACTTATTGTTAAAGAACAAGAGATAAATATAAAAAGTTAAATAACTATTTATAAATAAAAAATTAATTGCTACTTGAATAAGAAAAAATCTAAAAGTTAATATTTGAGATGAAATTAGTGATTAAGTATTAGGTCTGTAAGTATATGTTTCAAAAGACACACGAGCATAATAGATTAAAAATATTTAACGTAAAAAAGAATTCCAAATTCCTGATTATGTGTATAATCAGGAATTTATAATTCTATTATGACAGTAGAAATATTAGGCTTTCATAGTTCATATTAATTTGTAGTAATAGATATAAAAACTATTAATTTAATTTTTTTTTCAATCAAAGGTTTGAGGTCTTATTATATGATTCATATTATTGTTTATATTCTCTTTTTGCAACTAATTGTTACAGGACCGTCTTAAAGTTAAATAAATATAATTTAAAAAACTAAAAAAACACGCTTTTAAAGCACATCGAACTAAAAAGTTCAAAATAATTTTTAAAATAATTATGAACAAAAAATACTAGTATTATTGTGATAAAAGCGTTGGGCGCTCAATATACGAAAGATATGGCACAAAGCACCCACGCTTTTATCACAATAATACTAGTCTTTTTTGTTCATAATTATTTTAAAAATTATTTTGAATNGTGAAAAATAAATATAGTTTAAAAAAAACTAAAAAAACACGCTTTTAAAGCACATCGCACTAAAAAGTTAAAAATAATTTTTAGAATAAGCTTAAAATAATTATGAATAAAAAATACTAGTATTATTGTGATAAAAGCGTGGGTGCTTTGTGCCATATTTTTCGTATATTGAGCGCCCGACGCTTTTATCACAATAATACTAGTATTTTTTGTTCATAATTATTTTAAAAATTATTTTTAACTTTTTAGTTCGATGTGCTTTAAAAGCGTGTTTTTTTAGTTTTTTAAACTATATTTATTTTTCACTTTTTAGTTTTATGTTATGATAGTAGTTACTATCAATATCATGGTTGTAACGGGTAAAGGGGNTTATGATAGTAGTTACTATCAATATCATGGTTGTAACGGGTAACGGGAAATCGGGGTTCGATTCCGGGGAGGGAGTCTGAGAAACAGCTACCACATCTAAGGAAATTAGCAGGCGCGTAAATTACCCNGAAAGCAGCAGGCGCGTAAATTACCCACTCCCGGAACATGGAGGTAGTGATGAAAAATGACGATACTGGATTCATCCTTTGTAATCGGAATGAATGAGTTCTATATCCTTAAATAAGAATAAAGTGTGTTAATCAGAGGTGTCGTGGAGCGTATACCCGTGTATACGGCGTATACCCACTTCTTTGTTTTTCTGTTATTGCGTATACTTATAAAATCATGAGTGATACGCGGGTATACGGCGTATACCCAGTGTTAGTTTTCTTATTAGTGCATATACGTATTTATAAAATAGTTAAAGAGTATAGACTAAAGAATAAAATAAAAAGTAATATGTGGGTATCGAATATAGGTACGTTTGTCATAAAACACAAATTTTGAATAATTCTTATCAGTTTGTTTAATCTCTACAGTCATACCACATATAAACATATATCTGAAGTTATAAACACACAAATATGGCTCGAGACTATTATCATTTTAAAAATAGAATATAAATGTAAAACAAAACACTGTCAAAGTGTATAAATAAATATCAATAAAATAAATAGGATAATGNCATCCAAGGAAAGCAGCAGGCGCGTAAATTACCCACTCCCGGAACATGGAGGTAGTGATGAAAAATGACGATACTGGATTCATCCTTTGTAATCGGAATGAATGAGTTCTATATCCTTAAATAAGAATAAAGTGTGTTAATATATATTTTTAATAGTAATTAGAATATATATATATATATACATGTAAAGCGACTGAAGTACGTAAACGTATCATGCATTAGGTACAGTCGTGTTTTGTGGGCGAGATTTAAAGCGTGTTTTTTTAGTTTTTTTAAACTATATTTATTTAGACTCGATTTCACAAAACTATATTTTTGGTGTTCTGTTAACAGAAAAGGTTTTAATCTAAAATATATATACAGCGCTATCTATGTAAATATTAATTACATTTTGCATTATTGAACAATTTATATTAATATTTAATATTAATCGCATTTATAAAATTTTTACAGCCTGATTTTAAAATTATCGATTAAAAATAATTAAATATATCCGATAAAGATTTATTTAAATGGGTTTTAGTTAATTAAACAAAACATAATATAGTATAATACATTAAACCATTTTTTACTTTGAATTTTATATTAACTTGATTTCAATATTTCTGCAATAATTATAATAATTATATATTTATTTGGCAAAACGTAAATAACATACAATTGAAATTTTTCTTTATTATTTAAAAAAAATACAAATATATTTTTCTTACTAACATTTTATAGTGTAGCTAGAAGTTGTGGAGATGTTATTAAGTTGGCTATACTGTGCTACCGGAAAGACGCTGGTGCCTCTGTCCCGGCGGCGGGCTTATGTTTTGGTGCGGCGACGCATGATGTGGATGTCGCGATATGAAATACGATAGAGGAGGTATCTAATTTTTATCTTAATAACAACTCGAAAAAAACCAGTGGAACGTTCCGGCGCCTTTTCTAGTAACTCTCCATGTGTGTTTCGCTATTAATGTATTATTTTTATTACATAAAATATCAATCTTTATTAATTAGCTGCTCAGTATCTGAAATAAATTTTGGCCTATTATTTCTGAAGAGTTGTTACAATAAGAAGTGAAAACTATTGTTTGAGACGCACGTTTATCCTTGCCCTCGACGTTTCGGTGTTTATTTAATGATAAAGTAATTATTGTAGCTATATGATGATGGTGTACTTCTATTGTGATCAATTGGTTAGTTAGACGTAAATTTTTATACATGTAAGTATAAGTTGGACATATCTGAAATCATTTGTACTTGTTGATTACTATTTTGGATTGGCCATCAATCTCTATTGGTGTGTGTGGCATTTGGTGGATGAAATGAAACTGGTCGACAATGTGGTGCGTAGCTTCAAAGTGGCTAAAGTGTTTCGGGAAAATACTGATAAGATCAACAGCTTTGACTTTTCACCTGCTGGTGACTATATAATATCGTGCAGTGAAGATGATCAGATTGTTATATATGATAGTCAGAAAGGTGAATTATCTAAAACAATCAATAGCAAAAAGTATGGAGTTGATCTCATTCATTTTGCACATACTAAAACCACTGCTATACATAGTTCCACCAAAGTTGATGATACTGTGAGGTATTAATAGTTTTGTCTTTGTAACTAATTATTTCTAACTATGTCTAATAATATTGAAGAATTATAATAGATTTTATTGCATTTTTTTAAAAATAATTATTGACTGATAAGCATTATCCAAAACACCCAGTTAAGTTTCTACAAGGTTTTTTAATTTTTTTTTTTTTAATTTGCAAAATTAAAATGTTTGTCAAAAATTTTCAAGTTAGAGAATTTTAAAGTTTGCTCATAATGTTGTTATATATATATGATCAGTTTTCCAATATCTCTTGAAATTTATTTTGTTAATTTAGTTAATTTAATTTTTTTAATTTATAAGTATTACTTTTTTAGGATAAATTTTAATTAAAATAATTGTAAGTGAGTATATACTGTATACTCCCAAAAGCACTGTTGAGAATTAGTATTAAAATGGGTTATCAGATTTATTTTTCTTTTATTAATAATTAATAAAATTGTATAAATCGCTATTTATTTAGTTATATTATAAAGTGTTTGATTTAAGTTTGGTTTTATAGGTATTTATCACTGCATGATAATAAATATATCCGTTACTTTACGGGACATACAAAAAAAGTAGTTTCATTATGTGTCTCACCAATTGAAGATATGTTTGTATCTGGGTCACTAGATAAAAGTTTACGGCTCTGGGACCTAAGATCACCTAACTGTCAGGGATATATCAATGTTATGGGTAGACCTGTTGCTGCTTTTGACCCTGAAGGATTAGTCTTAGCAGCTGGTATAAATTCTGAAACATTGAAATTGTTTGATGTCAGGTATGTAAAACATAAGAATAATTTTATTGTTATTATAATACATTACTTTAAATAATAAGACTTGTATTTTAAGATAGGTTCCCAAAAAAATTTTTATTTTGAGTAAAAAAAAATATTATATTTTACAAGTATACAAATTAATTTAATATAACCTTACTATTTTTAATAAATTCCAGCAAGTTTAAACTTTTTTAGATAGTAAATTTATTTATTATACATAACAATATATTTAGTGATTAATTTAATTTTTTATTACTATGATATGTTTAAAATTGCAGATCATTTGATAAAGGTCCATTTATAACTGTAAAACTTCCCCAAGAAAAAGAATGTGACTGGACTGATCTCAAGTTTAGCCAAGATGGACGTACTATTCTTATACCTACTAATGGTTCACTGATTAGATTAATAAATGCTTTTAATGGTACTCCTATTCAAACATTTACGGGTCATTTAAATAACAAAGGTATTCCTATTGAGGCATCCTTCAGTCCAGATTCACAATATATATTCAGTGGTTCTACTGATGGTCGTATTCATGTTTGGAATGCTGTTACTGGTTATAAAGTTTGTGTCCTGAATGGTGATCATCCAGGACCAGTTCACTGCGTAAAATTCAATCCAAAATATATGATGATGGCATCTGCATGTACTAATATGGCATTTTGGTTGCCCTCAGTTGATGAAACAACCAATATGGTTTAAATTTTATACTTTAAAAGTTAAAAAGTATTTATCAATCATTTTCCTATGTTTAAATATAAATGTTTGACTTAATTTATTTCATTCCTTTAAAGAGAAAAGAATTTTTTATTTTTTAATTGACTAATAATTTACTTACTCAAACGGTAAATTTTAAATATCATGTGTTATAAAATTGTTGATGTATTTTTATTTTTATTATCATTTGATTATTTAAACACTAATGTAATTTATTAGGTGTTATTTAAAAATTTGAATAATGTATTTTAAGTAATAATGCTAATTTTATGTGTTATGTAACTATTTTTTTAAATATTTTTAAATTTTCTTAATTGACTGTTTCTTTGTGGGTTAACCATTTCTGTGTTTAAATTTATTATGATACTTTAAATCCAATCTTCATGACATTCAAGGAGATTAATAATAGTATCAAACATAAAAATAAAGACATTTTAATGTTAATTTTTTTAAATATTACATATTTGAATTCAATTATAAAAATAATTTTAAGGTAATTTTCTTAGAGCATTGTTGAATTTTATATTGTAAACTGGTAATGCTTGGTAAATTAAGTTAAACAATTTTATAATTACTGTATTAAATCATGGTGCTTTTTCATTTCAAAGTAATTTTAAATTTTGACATTTAATTTTTGCTCATTATAGAATTATAATGTATCAATTTAAAAAATTTCATACCGCCATAATAATTAAATGCTTAGTTATGAGTTTTTAATCTGGCATTACTTGTTAATTTACTTACAAGAAACATAGATATGTCAATCTAAAAGTGTTTTTAGTTTTCAAGTTAAAATAATTATACTACTTTTTTATATGCACTCTGCATTTTAAAATTTAATATAATACGTATTTGCTAAATTTTCATATAATATTTATTATATTGTGACACTTGGTTTTATTTTAAAAATCATTCTGGTATAATTTAAATGGTACCTATTAATTTTTTCATATTTGTAAATCAAAAATTAATCATGTATAAGTAATATTTATTGAATGTTTGTATAGACTTATCATTAATTAATTTAGAAGTACTAGAATAGTGTTTATTTGGTGATAATTGTTAAAAAATAAAACTAGTCGTTAATCATTCTGTAGATATATTTTCAAATTTAAAGATATTTATCATATCTTGCATTAACTTTTCTTAAGTGTCACAGCTTAATCATTGTATATACATGTTATTTCTAATGAATAAGAAAGCAAATTATCATCAATAGATATGTTAAATTGTTCAATTATTGTATTTATATAAAAAAAAACTATGTTGATAATAAAGTTGTTATTATCTGTATTGTGTGATCCAAATCTTAAAATTTCATTTTCTAGCTTCGATTTAAAGCAAAAAAAAAAAGAATTAAATTTTACCATAATGTGTTTGTTATTATTTTTTGGTCTGTCACTTCTTTTTCTCAGCTCTCAATGGATTGATTTTTTTTAACAATCGAAGAAATCACAAATTGTATGTAGTCGAAGAAATTACCCACAAAAATTGAAAACAATTTTCTGTAAATGGTGGAATTCATCATAAAATGTTATTATTTTTTAATTTCCCTTAAAAAATTTTTTTTTTTTCTAGAGTTTACTACACACAAATATTTATTTTTGTTCCGAATTTGAATTCAATGAAGAAAAAATTCTTAATTTTAATTTACTTATCTGAAGTAACAGGTCAACCAGGTTAAGGGTAAACTTTATCAGTTCATTAAAAATTATACTGATTCAAGCTGCTATATTACTCGAATTATGTGAAAATCTTGACATATTAAGTCGTGTAATTTTTTTAGATTTAAAAAAAAAAACCAGCACATGATTAAAATCACTATCATAAAAAACGCTTCGATGCAAATCTTTAAATAGTGTTTAATTTAAAAAAATTGGTTGATTATTCCGAAAGCTAACATGATCTGATATTTCCTTATTTATATCCTGATTAAGATTAAGTATGTCGAATAAAAAAGGAATATAAATATTATTTCTCATAAAAAAAATTGTGTTTATCCATACACTTTTCAATAAGTTATAGCATTATAAAGTTAAAAATTTAAAAAAGAAAATCGAGAATTTACACACCAAAATAGCATTTGGTATTCATTTTTACTGTGCAGACAAAATAAAGTCAAAATTTTTTTTTTAATATTAAAGTATGTAACACAAGCTTTAATTAAAGATATATATAAAAGTGTCAGTATTTCCGGAACACTTTCAAAAGTTAAGTTGAAAAAGTTAATTTTTTGTAAATAAGTTGTCATTTTAAATCCCTCCCTGTGGGCAGATAAAGGGTCAGATTTATAAAACAAATATATCAAAAGATAGGTAAAGACATTATGCATCTATAAAAAAAAATTATATTGATTTGTTCATTTTTGAAAAAGTTATGGTAGTTTTAAGTAAAAAAAATTTCGAAAATTACCGATTTTTAAATTTGTAATTTTTTTTGGAGATTTCCCCCATTTACGGGGAACGAGGGAAATTTTTCAATTTTTGAGGGTAATTTCTTCAACTAGATACGATTTGTGATCTTTTGACATATTGTTGAAAGAAATCGGTTCGATGAGATCTGAGAATAAGTGGTAACAGACACAAAAAAAAACACATCATAGTTAAATTAATATCTTCTCAGCTTTGCATTGAAGCTAAAAACGAATTTCGGTGTTTACTATTAAGGTAGATATATCAGAAATTGAACTTTTACCCAACTATTTCATTTGATAAGTTTTGCATTTTATAATGCTAAAATTATTTATATCTTTTCTCCTGAACGTTTTTTTGGTAAAATTATGTAAAAGTAATTGTTATTGATTTTTTTAAAAATTTTATTTCATTATAAAGAACAAAATTTTTCAGATAATGTTAGTATCAATAATTATAAAATTGCAGTTGGTTTAAAGTTAATCTTTAACTTTTATCTAATTTAAATTAATTTTAAATGTGTTGTACATTAAAAGTTATAAAAAATTAACTTTTCTTTGTACAAAAATAACAATTATATTCATTACTTTAGGATTAATTTTTTGTATAAATTATATTTATTTGTTATATTATTATTTTTTAAATATTTCTATATAAAATTGTATAATATTTAGTACCATATTGTTATCATTGTCAAAAAGTAATTAAGCGATAACTTATTAATTTTTTTTGGAACAATAAATTAAGATTCATATCTTATCAAATAACTTAGAATAATAATTTTTATGCAATTCTATTATTGAACCTTGTATTTATTTATTTTTATAAGTCTCTTCAAAGTTTTGTTGAATTAAAAAAAATAAAATTAAGTTATTTGGTGACTAATTGTACGACGGTAGCCATAACGGAATCATATTTAAGAAGAAACTCAAAAAAAGAATTACTCAATCAAATACAAATTTGATTTTCAATAGAAATTAGTAATATTTTATGTCAGAATATTAAATCATATATAAAATGTTTTGGATCAAATATTTTAATGTAGAAATGTCATTATCATGAAAACATTTTGTATTTTAATTGACTAATATGTAACAATAATTATTAGTGCGTATAGAAAGTCTAAATCCAAAATACCACAATAAAGACATTACTTTAAATAAATGAATTATCACGTATGCCTCATACTCCCGACCTGTATGGAATGTATCGTGAACTATGGTGAGTCTTAAGCTAGAAGGGATCCTATAAAATTTATTTTTCATTTTCTTTTGCAGTAAAAGCATAATTTAATTTATTCTGATTAAAAGTAGATTAATTTCGACTGTAAATTGAGCATTTTGAAAATCACATAACGCGAAGCTTTCAGGATTAATTTTGGTAGATTGAAAGAGACTTGGACAAGTTGATTGAAATACTAATTGACGACGAAAACGGGATCGACGCATAAACCACTCGATCGGAAATAAGTTCGATTTGTGGGCCTACAGTCCGTGGCGAAGAACATTCATCCACTCAGTTCTGCCTTCGAAGTGTTGTGAGATTGCTTTCTAAGTCTGCGGTTGCAAATTTCGACTACTAAAATTTCACTTCATTGTCTCAGCTGAATCTTCTAAACACCACTGCTCTATGTGCAAAACTCAGAGAATTGAATACGTTTTCGTATGAGTTGTCCATTTTTGGAGTACAATTGGAGTGTGTTTAATGATTAAGGAGGCGAACGTCCCGGGCCTCACGAGCTTTAGTGGCCAATCTATAATTTTACTAGCCTCCTAGTCATGATTAGTGACAGAGTTTTCTGGGTTTTTTTTGCTCATAAATTTTTTTTCTGTAGTGATATTTCCATTGAAATATAAGTCCTAATCGAAAGGTTCATCCAGACAGCCGCTCAGATGGAGATAATTGCAATTTGTAACAGACGTTTGCCGATGAAGTGTGTTATGATTAGTTGTGATCGCTACCATTCTTTATCGCGTTGCTGTCGTTCAATCAGTAAGTCAGAGTTTAATAATTTTCAAACATTTGACTGCTGTGTTTTGTTCGAATTATCATTTTCTTTGTTTCTAATTTCATATTTATTTTATTATTCAATTTTTTTTTATATAATTTCAATTTTTGTACTGGATGTACTTTATAATGTAATTTTTTTAATCTTTATTTATTTAGTTTTACTCGCATAGTCAAATATCATTTGTAAAATACTATGTCTGTTGTTTTCTAAACGAAATAAAGCTAAGTCCAATATTTAAAAATTTTGTGTGTACATTTTATAACATAACATTATAAACAGCTATCTGGTTATTAACCTGAAGGTATATTTGAAACTAGTAAACTTCAAATTAATGTTGGATAGAGAGCGCCTTCAGTAAAGACTTACCGGACCAGTTGTCATAAACACCGTCATATATATCACATCACATGACAGTTGATCTCTAACGTCTTTGCTACTACCCATCACTTGTCAACCTATTACAGTAAATTTGGCGTCAACTATCTACCGTGTCAATTGCATACAGTCCACTTTACCTAATTAAAAATTAGGTTGTTGCATAAATTTCGAGGAGAGGGTCATGTCTCTCTAGCCAATTGTGGCGTGGGGAATATATGTGTAGTAGTTTTTGCCAGTATAAAATCCTGTATGGTTACCTATCCGAGAGCACTCGGTTATATGTGTTGTTTAACATTAGAGCTTATTAATAGTTAATGTGTTCACTAAATATCTACATTTATATAGATATTTCCTTTATTAATAATACTGTACTCTACAACTTGTTCCAAAAAAATTACTAGACTTATTAGTTAAATATTTATATTTTTACTGATCATAAAATTAGTTTTTGTTTAAAAGCTAAGTACGACATTTTACAATTGTTTTAAAAATATGTTAGGATAAATTTTATTATCACGTTAATAAAATATATAAAATTATTAATTTTTCATTGTATGAAGTTATATTAGTTAAAATCTCTTTAAGAACTTCTCCATTTCATTTTTTTGAAATCAAACATTATTTATCCTGTTATGGTCAGATGTCCTTTATTTCCTCTGCTAATTACGCCCTTTTGCTTACAGTCACCGACTAATATAAAATCTATTGTTCCTGGATTTTTCATGTTTTTAATACGGTGTTGCATACTATAATTATGGCACAAGTGATAAGAATTTTTCCAAGAAAAAACATTAATAGAACTTACTAGACGTTTCTTTGCATATCAGCAAATTCCACTTGACCGCATATTCTTTTTGCAATAACTGTTACAAATTCTATCAAGTATGGAACTTCCAATAAAATGTCACCCTATAAATAAAATTGTATTTACAATATAGATATTCATTATTTATGTTAAAGATTAGAAACTAGCTTTCGAAAATTCCAGTTGATTGGACACAGAAATTAGCAAAAAATTGTCCAATCCGTTGGTCATCTGCAAACCTGAAATATACTTTAAGGGCACCACGTCTTTTGTTTTGCTATACTTATCTGTTTTTTCTACAAATACCAGGACATCCTTGGTTACGATTAACAATCTTTTTCTAGGCTTATATCCCCTCCTATCAAATTTTGTTATCCATGAAGCGTACTATTGATAAAGAAACTTTGTAATTCATAAATACAAGACTTAAATAGTCGGAGTTTTGAATGGAACTTACTAGGTATTCATTTATAGTTCCTTCATCAAAATCATTTGACGAAGTGGATAATTTAAAATCTGTCATAAATCCATCGCGATTCACTTGAAATTTGTAGCGTACACTTTCAGGGTAAGAAGCTTTCTTCCCTAACAAAAATTTAAAAAAAATCTCGCATTGTTCGTTGTGTTTTAATCGAAAAAATATTTTGCGTAATAATAATAACACCTTTAAAAATATCAGATGCATGAAGCTTAAATTTCAACTGTTCGTATAATTCTGGGTTTTTGCCCAACTCCAATCGATAAACCTGAGATAGCCAAACGCGATGTAACTTCTTAATATGCGAGAGAGCCTATAAATTAAACATAAGTATATATTAAAGCCAGAAAAAGAAGTTTTTTTCAAAGATTAAACTATTGGTTTTTTCATTTTTAATTCATTTATATTTTCATAATGTTACGATGTAAAATTAATAAAACAAATTATATTATTGCTTGGATAAATACAAAAATTTTATTACTTCAGAACAACAATCTGGAGGTTCGGGCCATGATTGATCAGATATTAAGTTTTTAGGGAGCGATTTGGATAAGGATATTAAAAATCTTGCTCTCTTGTACCCTATAAACCGATGGTTATACTTATTGGGAGGTTCATTCCTAGTGATAAATCCTCTAATAAATCTAAAAATAAATAAACACAAAAATTATTTAACCAATACCGCATTCGCGGTCAAAATACTTTCGAATAACCGCCATGGCGTTTAATATTTTCCGGTATTTCCGGATGGCCAAAAATCGCCTGACATTTTTCTGAATCAATATTACTCGTCCGGAAACGATTTCGTACTCTTTGATTTTGTGTAATCGTCTTTGTCGTTGTCGCTCTTTAAATATTCGTTGACATTGTATGGTAACATCCTTTAACTTCAAGAACCTCTTACGAGTTATATGTCCTCTCCATAAGGACTGAATTGTGGTAACCAATATGTGTCTTTGACTTTGAAAACGAGTTTCGATATCGAACACAGTTTTTGGGTGTTTGATTAATATTTTATTTCTACAAATAAAAATATAAATACGTGTAGCTCATTTTATTAAATATTTTCAAGTGTAACTGCACTTGCTTTCCAATTTTATATTCATTGTCAGTGAATCCTAAATATTGAATCAGACGTCTTACTGCTTCAACAGGCTTAAACTTTTTGTTCCAATGTGGCCACGTATCTGGACATAAACACTTGTATCTTGTGAGAAATGACACAAATAAATCACGAAACGCAAATCCTGCTTTTCGGATTCGTAATATTTCTCCCAATCCAAGAAACGTAACTTGATTCCGAACTAGTTCCCAGTTAAATTCAGCTATACATATTAAGTTATTAGCGAATAATTTAAAAAAAACATTAGACCATCATGGTAATACTTGGGTCTTTAAAGTCATTCGGTTTGATGCATCTAATATATGATGGTTGTTTGGTTATAAGTGTTTTAATGAGTTGATTCAAACTTCTTTTAAACTGTTTTAATGTAGTTTCTGGTATTTTTTTGTTCGGTGTTTTGCAGTCAGAAAATATCACCTGGAAAATATTTTCAGTTTTATATACTTTTTATTTTTATACACTACTATATCTTGTATAATTCAAAACTAAAATTATTATTATTTCTAAAAAGCCAGTATAAAAATTGAGAATACATAAAAAAAGATTAACATCATAACTATTACTACCATGATATTTCTTATATTTTTTAGTTCACGATGTGCTTAGAATAAATAACAAAATTCATAATTTTATATTAGAAATCTTTACATTTTATTTTATTATTTATTATTCACTGATGATTTGATGGTTGATTGAAAGAGATTTTAACCTTTATAAAGGATATGTTATGTCGTCATATAAAATTAACTAATAAATTATATGAAAGCTATGTAATTAAAAAAATGGTTAAAAATTAAAAATAATCTCATCTTGTACAATTTATTAAAATTTTAAAATAGCTATAAATTTGTTTTTAAAATATTAGAGTGAACTATTACTAATATTTACAACACTATAAATTAAAGTTAACTTTATTTATAGTCTTCTACTACATAACAAACCAACAAAAAAACAAATCTGTATCAAGTGTTAATTATTTAGATCAGAAATTCATTCTTAGGTATAGAATTAATGTTTTGATAATCTAAACTCGTGATAATTATTATCATGAGTAGGTAACTTAGTGAATTCATTATTTTATTAGTATTAATATATTCATATAAATATCAATAATAAAAATTGTATAAGTAAATATAAAATTATTAAGTAATGGAAGGGTATATGATCGTAGATAATAATTATTAGTAACGTACTATATTGAAATGTAGTGATAATTATTATTTTCGTATTTTAAGGAAATTAAATCAAATGATACAGTTTTTAAATGTTGATTACATACCTTAATAATTTCATTAGTAGATTTTGACATTACTTGACTTAAGTCACAAAACAGAGGGTCATTATTTTTTTCCAGAAAATCACTCGCGTCGTATCGTACTGTGCCTGCAAAATGAACTATTTCGAATTCCTAAAATATGTATTATAATATTAATTATGGGCTCGTTAAAAAAATATAGTATTAGTGTAATAAAATAGTAAATGTAACCATAAGCGCTATTGCTTTTTTCTTGGACTGTAAGTCTGCTAATTCATAGCAAGTAAAGTACTCATGGTCTTTGATTCTCTCTGATAACTCATGCAAGAATTTTACGCTTGAAGCATCTGCTTGTATTAAGTTTTCATCGTTCAAACACGATATGATCCCTTAAAAATTAATACATTGATAAGTTAATATATATAAATCCATGTAATGTATATTTATAGATTTTTAGATTATTATACCTCTATTTCTATCTTCAATCATATCACATATGATTTTGTTGTCAAAATACTTGACTGGTGTCCATTCAACACCTTCACTCAGGTATTCTTCTTGTTCTGCTTTAAGTGTCATGTCAACAAAAAATTTTTGCATTTTTTCATTGCAATAGTTGATACAAAACTGTTCGAAACTAAAAAAAGTGAGTTATGTTATCATTATTATTAAATCACAAGTGGATTATTTAACATTTTTAAAAAAATATAAGGTCTTAAAAATTGTTGCTAACCCGTTGTTTTGTAAAATTTCAAATCCATAAATATCGAGTATGCCAATAGATTTTGTTTTGTTATTTCGATTGGTTTTCCTTGGAGTTATAGATGTAGGCTGTAAAGTTTTGTTTATATGTGATACTAACCATTCAAACAATCTACTATAAATCGCTTTGGCCAATGCGTCTCTAGCATATATTGACGTTTCCAAGTCCAGTTGTGATCGTATCACTTCACCATTGGCTTCTATTGTTTTGTTAGTTAGAGCGAAGTTTAAATCTGCTTCTGGAACGCCCAACAACTGCAAGTATAGTTTTCAAATAATGAAATAATATCTATCTGAAACTATTTCTATAATTACTAATCAGTTAATCGTTTTAACTACTAAGCTATTCGAAACTAAATTATAAATTTTTAGCGAATATAGTATATGTATACTTCAGTAACTATCCGCATTGTGCTAGTGTTATCGATTTTACATTTTCCGTCGCACTGGTTAATTTTTATGTTTCCTAAGTGCAAAATGCTAGCGACAATTTTTAAAATATTCATCTTTTCATCTAGATCAAACTCGAGTACTTGTAATGCCTCTAAAGTCTCTCTATACTTAATTGAATCTTCTTCGTCATGCTAAATTTTTTTAGGCATATTATAGTAAAATAAGAGAAAAAATTCTAATTTATATTTACGTTTTTTTGCGGGTGGCTATTGTCATAATTGTATCCATAAGGCTTTAAATAAGAGTAATCTACTTCTTTATCAATTTCAAGTAATTGTGTTAAGTATTCGTCTGCTCCATTTATCAACTGGTAGAATATATGATAATTTCTCTCTTGACCTCTGTGCTTTACTACTCGAGATTTTTCTAGTAAATAGTTCAAGACATTTCCACCAATAGGTTGCCCCTTAAACATTTTTTAACATAGCTTTATTACTTGAGGAATTTCTACTTGCGCGCGCGTTTTATGAGTTATATTATTTAAATAATTGTACTATTGATTTATGTTTTCTATAGAAATTATTTTCACAATTTATTTCTAGTCTTTTTATGAAAGTATGTTATATTAAAAATACAGATATTATATTACTTTTATGCTTACTGATTGGTCAAATTGGACATCCATATACTTTCCAAACCTACTAGAATTATCATTGTTAATAGTTTTAGCATTACCGAATGCTTCTAAAACTATATTGGACACTATAAGCTTATCTTTAATTGTCTCAACTCCACGGGATACAGTAGCGATGAATTGCAAAACTTTTTTGGACGTTTCTGTCTTTCCTGAACCGGATTCTCCTAAATAAAAAACATAAGATATGATTTTAACGGGTTTATCGTTTAGAAATGAATAACATATGTGTTATATAGTATTTAAAATTCTGTAACATTATCATAAAACGTGAATAATTTCCATAATATAATATAAAGGATGTCCTTTAAAATTTAACACTAAATAGTTTAATGTTTTGATACGTTATATATTAGTTATTAAGTCGTATAGAAACTCTAATTATCGATTATAAATTATAGAGTATTACTCTATATGAAAACAGTTAGTAATCTGAGCTGAAAATTAAGAAGTAAATTTTATTTATATCCATTTACGTAATTTATTGTTCGTATTGTTAAATTTAATTTATTGAATATGATCAAATTTTTTTGTTGTTGAGATGATTGGAAAATTCGATTATCCCGTATTATTCTAATAATATTTTTATCATAATACCTGATATTAAAATACATTGTTCTCGATGATATTCGTTCAATGATTTGAATGCATTAGCTGATGTTGCGAAACTATAAAATAAATAAAATTTTTTATGATTTCATTATAAAAATATATCTAAAATATGAAATGAAACAAAAAAATGTCGAGATAATAAAGTATATTAAATGTTAATTTTTTTAAAAATTTGTTTCAAATTATAAATACGAATGATCTATCCGAATCTTAAAAATGCAAATGCTTAAATAATAATGAAAAAAAATCTACATATTTTCATACTCTTATTGTTTTTCTTTATACTCCCTTTTTTCCTGTTAATCGAATATTAAGTTACTAGGAGTTGAATGCAATATTTTTACATAAATCTTCTTCTTCTGCGTCTTCCTCGCCTTAATCCCAACTACTTGGGGTCGGCCACCCTTATCCTAAACTTCCACTTGACACGATATCCCACATTATCTACGCTCACATCAGCTGTCCTCATATTGTATTCAATAGCATCCCTACATTTTTTTTTTTGGTTTTCCTCTACCTCTTCTTCCTTCAACATTCATTTCTATGATTGTTCTTACAGCTTCCGATTTTCCTCTCCTCATAACATGACCAAACCATCTAAGTCTATTTTCTCTTATCTCACCTGTTGTCTTCGTGTACATTCGAGATGAGACAATTCGCCTAAGTTTTGTTCAGGACACCTCATACTATTTGACAAAAATTTTACGCTGGCTGTCGACCTGATGCAACCTCATTAGTCGCTTCTTACGTGTGACAGAGGGCCGTGGAAGTATTCTTATCCCATATCTACAGGGATAACTATTTTTACATCAATAGATTTAGTAAATCAGAAAAAGTTCATCTTTACGTAAGGATCCGTTATAGATGAGTTTAACAAACTTTATTCAAAATGATAATGGTTTATTGATTTATTAATAATTAATAATTAACTCACACATGTGGCATATCTTCAACGTCATTTTTGCTGTAGTACTTGAAAATTAATTTGTTGGTGTATATTGATAACATTCTGTACGGATTCACGCTAACTAAAATATCACCAATGTATGTCTGTGGAGCAAACGTTGTGAAATTTAGTTATGTTTAAGATGTTATTAAACTGTAGAATTTCCCTCTAAGTATTTCTAGAAAAACTTGTTAACTTAAATGGGGAAGATTTTATTATATAATATTGTACTGATGTAGAGTATAAGTCGTTCAACATACAATAGTTTGGTATATTTAGTATCATATTCGCATGAACAAAATATTATTTCGATTCACGACGTCTGCGAAACAGATAATTTTCTAGTAGTTTTCAATGATTTATAATAATATGTGTTCAAGCGAATAACTACTGTACCATGCATATTGCCGTTTTTATTTCAAATACATATATATACCTTCATTGGATATTAAGTATAGGATCTATAAACGTAGTAATATTATGACATAAATGATTATAGCATCATTTCTCAACACCACTTACGGGGCTACGTCGTTACGCACTTCATACAGCACTTACAAAAATGTGTTTTTTATTGTAATCCTACCATCGACAGTCTTTGGTGGACCGATTATATTCTTTGTTTTTATTTTACATCATAAAATAAAAAAACGTAATATTAGCTAATGATTACGTCTATAGTTATTCCTTTGAACATTATTGTTACACTTTGTTTTAAATAGTTTCTATTCGATTTTATCACGTGGTATAAGCCGTTAGATATACTTTAGTATTTTTTATTTAAAAGTAAATTTTTTTTATAATAAAGTCTTAAACTATTTAAAACTAGTATATTACCTAGAATAAACTACTTATCATACGAGTTGATAATTTTGTAATTTAATTTTATATTCAAAAACAAAAAAAAACAATTATTATCTATAGCTATTTTATTAATCTTTATAAGTTATAGACACATGAAGTTTTATATTATAGAAAATATTATTAGTGATGTGCATAAAAATAATTGGTATTCTTCATTAGAAAAATTAAGTAGTAGTCTAAGTAAGCTATCGACTTAAAGTAAATCTTTATACTTAAATACTTTATACCTTAAATTTTGTTATTTAAAACTGTGATATATTCGTGATTAAAATAATTATGTGATAATTAAGAGGCTAGTGTTAGTTAAAAATTTAGTTTAAAATTCTATAAACAATTATAGTTATAAAAAATATTGTTACTTACATAGATTAATCCCTTTTGAAATCGCTTTTTTAGGTTTCTTATTAATTGATTTTCATCACACTTGTTCAATAATACCATGTTCGCCATTCCGTCTGAATCCATTGTTCCATAAGCCATGTAAATTATTTTTAGGCAAAGAGTTACTTGAATTCAATAAGATCTACTAGTATCAAAACGCTTTAATTATGCGTTAAAGCTACAGGAGTATTCTTATTACTAGCAAACACTATACTATACCTTAATCGTTTGGTTGATATTATCTTTAATTTTATCTAACTTAATGAAATGTTTTATTATTATATGATGAATAATGTGATTAGGATTTTAAGAAAATTTTATAATTAGCAGGTTATGTTAAGGGTTTAGAATTTTTATTGGTAGTGATTAATTTTAATCGCCCTCATTTAAAAATGAAATGCATTCTATCTAATGTTATAATTCGTTTTTTAATGGGATAGCTAATTGTTTATTATATGTTTTATTGTATTGTAGTTTCTATAGAGGTTCGAAATATGACAACTGCATTATTGATAAATACACTTGTTTTTATTAACTAGATATTGTATTATTAGCAATGATAATTATTTTATCTGACTTATACAAAAAACTAAATGATAGCCGTTTGTTAAAAAGTTTATAAGATGTCCGATTTCCTAAATATATTGTATTCACTATTGGTATTCCTGCAGTGTTTCTCAACCTAGGGATCGTGACTATTTTAGGGGTTACAAACTAGATATTTGGAGTTGTTAAAATATGATTCAATCAAGAAAATATACAAAGTGGTCTGCTATATTTGGAAAATCCCTATAAATTTAAATTTAAAAATATAGAAATTATTATATAATAGTACCATTACAGAGCGATCTAAAATCAAAAATGTATAGATATTATTTATTTATAACACTTAATGATACGCAGAAAAGAAGTATTTTAAGAAATTTTACTACATAATTTTTCTCTTGTTTATCACAAAACTGCGAAGATGTTACCACTCGCCTTGGATTATTCAAGGTAAGGAAATCCTATTTAAGAAACCGCTATTAACAGACAGCTATAGTCTTGTAATATGAATAAAACCCAGCACAGGGGGGTCGCGGCACAGTTGTGACGTGGTATAGTTGGATCAAGTATAATGATATCTGACAGTGATTAAAATCACTATCAAAAATAAACGCTTCGATGCAAATCTTTAGATAGTGTTTAATTTTAAAAAAATTGGTGTTTTATTCCAAAAGCTACTTGATCTGCTGGTTCCTTA
>NW_026099572.1:16043275-16057378 GCF_025091365.1 Daktulosphaira vitifoliae | reverse complement strand
GGGAAAAAAAAAAAAAAAAAAAAAAAAAAAAAAAAAAAAAAAAACCACATCATAGTAAAACCAATACCTTCTCAGCTTCGCATCGAAGCTAAAAAGTGACGAAAAATAATATTCTGAATATTATAATCGAATACCTTGTATAATGGATGAATACTCTGTATATTTGTTTGAGGTCACTGAATCTAAATTTAATATTAATTTTGAAATAATCATAATTAGCTTAAAAGCAGCCCTGATGACAATTATTAAGTTATAAATTGCGTGTATTGAATAAATGATAATTTTGATCAAGTATTATGTTTTTAAAGCAGCTAATTTTTACCAAAATATTTTCAGTGAACATTGGGCTATTTAATAATATAGTTATCAACGTGTTACTCGATGGATAAATAACATAAATATATGCATATGTTTATAACTTTTAATAGGGAAATGTTAATATAAATAGACATATTAATTGTTACATAAAAGCTCATGATAAATAGAACATCATTAATAAGTTATTAAGCACTACTTATATGTAGTATAGTGTTATCTAGTACTGCAAAGATTCAATTTTTGTATTTTTTGGTCACACTGTGAGGTTTAAATTGATAAAAATGACGGCAGCTTTTTAATAATTTTTCATTTTATTCAATTTAATCACTTTTTTATAAATCAATAAATTATTTTACAAAAATAAGTTATTCTTAGTACTTTAGTATGTACAGAATTTTTATCTTTTTTTATTTTGAACCACTGTGCGTCAGTTAACTAATAATCTGATTCTTACAATATTATGCAATTTTGAACGGTGTTTTTAGTATACTAAAATCATTATTTTTAGGTTTCTGCCGTATAAAATAAATGTTTTGTGTTTCTATGCATTACAATATCTTATGCAATTTTATTTTTAAATATCTGAGAAAATGTTGTAGATAATTTTTTTGGTAATAAACTAAAGAATACTTCATTTTTTATAACATAAAACATTTAACTTCAATTGCCTTAAAAGTAGAGTTACCTCTTTTTCAGCAAACCCTTTAAGTTCTTTCAGGAAAATACTATTTGGATCATTAATTAAGTGGCACACTATTTTATTTTATTTTTAATAGCCTTAAATTTATTTTTAACAACTTCTAGTGCAGGATTATAGAAGCTCTTCTTGTCAAATTTACTTAATAAAACTAGTATACAGGGTGGCCCACCACTCACTGACAACTTAAATAACTTTTGATCCAGTTAATATTTTTAGTTGATTTTTTTTTTAAATAATAGTTATACGTTAGGTCTATAGCTATATCTCAATAATTAATTTTTTTACATTTTATTAAAAATATTAATTATTTTTAAATTTTAAATAAAATGTAAAAAAAAAATCTAAGATAGCTATTTTGTAGAGTAGAATTTAAGAAAAATTTTAGTAAAAAAATATCTTATTAATATTCAGTAGTAAATATTCTGTAGCGTTTTGAAGTTTGTGAAAATTTGAATTTTCATGTACTATTTTACGGTATTAAACATTGAAATACGTATTGAGAAAAGGACAGAAGAAAACGCTATCTTTTCATGATTACTGTGTATACATATGATGATAGTGTGTATACATTACAAACTTGGCATTAATACCATGATAAGAAATTAGATAAGGCAATTATTACTTATCACTCTCATTCAAAAGTATATTGAAAAGATAGCGTTTTCTTCTGTCCTTTTCTCAATATGTATTTCAATGTTTAATACCGTAAAATAGTACATGAAAATTTAAATATTTACAAACTTCAAAACGCTACAGAATATTTACTACTGAATATTAATAAGATATTTTTTTACTAAAATTTTTCTTAAATTCTACTCTACAAAATAGCTATCTTAGATTTTTTTTTTACATTTTATTTAAAATTTAAAAATAATTAATATTTTTAATAAAATGTAAAAAAATTAATTATTGAGATATAGCTATAGACCTAACGTATAACTATTATTTAAAAAAAAAATCAACTAAAAATATTAACTGGATCAAAAGTTATTTAAGTTGTCAGTGAGTGGTGGGCCACTCTGTATAATGCGAGTATTACAATCAATAATTATATTATATCTGTTTTTGGTCTTAGGGTACTTATCCTCAGATATAACGGTGAGGGAGGGTTTATAAGAACATCAGTGGACACATGATTGTAGGTAACAATTAAATTAAGAGCAGTTTTCCGTTTATTCAGTAAAGCTTTAAGTATAATTAAATTATACAATTTAATTAAAATTGGTAATGTAATCACAGATTAATAGTTAGACGGCTGATAAAGAGATTTGGGTGAGTACCACCTATTTGGAACAAAGTACGTTACCGTGTCCATAAGCTTTTGACACACATGATTTTTCGTACATATTACCTTTCTAACACATGACAATCAAATACATAGCGTCTCACTATAATATTAATCATTCTAAATTTGATAACAGATTGAAATTATTGATTCAGTTATGTACTATAATCTATAGTAGATTTTAAATGTCCTAAAATTTAATACAAATAACAATTTTATTTAAAAATTTAAAGATATATTTATAATTTATCTATCATTGAAAAGCTATTGTTATAACTTTGTGTGACGTTTATTTCAGTAATGATGTAAAATATGTTAATTAATAATGAATTAACAATTTTTATTAAAAAATATAAATATTTGTGTTTAGATGATTTTATTAAAGTAAATTATAAATAGAACTTTAAAATCTTTATTCATACATATTTTAAAGTATTTTATGTAACTTAAGCTGAACTTTTAAATGATGTTGAATGATAAACTATTAAAATGATTATAGTATTATATAAATTGACCATGAAAATGTTATGGTACTACAGTTTTAAAAAAGTCATAGTTCTTGAACGCTGAACTTTACTGTACTTTTGATACGTCATAGGTACTTTGTTATTCAATTTATAGAAAAGATACAAAAGTTTTATAAAAAAAGTTAATATATTTATGTTGCAAATTAAAATTTAGTACTATTATATTGTTAATAAGCAAAAAATATTATACTAGTTTTATATAACCATGACTCATGTGATATCATTAAAAATATAAAATATAATATTATTTTTTTCTTTTCAAAAGTTATTAGTATTCTACATTCAATAATTTTCAAAGAAATTTTGTTACTGATGTAAACATTAACCAACTAACAAACTAGAAAACGTACTATCTAAGAAATTGACTGGTTGATAACAAATTTTACTAGTATTTTGAAAGTTATTATCTCTTTAAATGAAAACTGTAGATGAAAGATGATTGAGTCCAGGTTATGGGATTTATCACAATTTGGACTCTATTTTAACTAGCTACTAAAAAAGTAAATTTTTGTCTGGTTGCCAATTAGGATTCTTCAAAACTAGTATTTAGGCATTATGAGCGGTTTTAAAATGAAATTAAACCCTGATCATTTTCTATATTAATTTTATTATTTACAGAAAATCTGTTTTTATTATCATTTTATATAATTTATTTAAAAATGTTGTCATTAAAAATTTGAAGGAAAAAGTTACAGAGCCTAAATAATAAAAGAGTGGCCAACTGTAGGCCTCTAGATGATTTCAAATCTAGTTATTATATTACAATTAACAATTGTTAAAGATTCGTAGATAAATTATAATTTATAATTATAAGAATATAAGGAAATGTTAAAATATGCTGTGCTTATTTTACACTTTAAATCTAAATATTTTTTACTTAAAAACATAATTTAAAATTTTATGAAATTTTTACGATTGTTATTTTAGTTTTAATCAATATTATCTTCTAACTTAGGAAAATGCTTTAAATACACCAAAAGGTATAAAGAGGAATTGGAATCATTACAATTTTTTTTACTATGTTTAAGTGTATCAAAAATAATTATTAATTTAAAAAATTGAAATATTAAACATGTACATATTTTTAATAGGTTGGCTTTAATGTCCTACAGTTAAATATGGTGAGAAAAAAAATGCATTTTACAAAATATATAAAGTGCCATTAAGAATACTTAAAATAATATTTATTGGGCAATTATTCTATTTATAGAATTCGGAGTAGGTAGATAAAATTACAAAATATTGAATTGGTTTTATTGTTAAAATGTAATAATTATTTTCTTGAGAATAAAAATAAAAATTACATTTTGTTTTTAAAATAAGTTTTAATTAAAAAATTAATAACTAGACTAAATATAATGCATTTAATAACTACATTCGTATGAAGTTTTTCATATTAGTTCATCTCCTCAAAATGATTATTAATGTGTCAATTTTGTAACTTTTGATGACTTTTTTACTCATTAATATTTTGGCAATTAGTGATGCAGAGCAAACTTTTTGATGAGTACAAAAAAGGTATTTTCTGGGTGTGCCACTTACGAATAAAAGTTTTACCTATATTATGGTCATTGAAATTTATACTTGTTAACTTGACAAGTCAAATAAGAGAATTATTTTTACTTTTGTAATTTTACTGAGTTACTTTCAAAAATAATCAACTTGAAGTTGATTTTTTAAAAACTAACTTAACTTAAATTAGTAAGAAAAAATCATTGATTTGCAAAACCTTGATATGTGTATGTGTCTTTGAATTTTATATTTCTTAAAAGCATTTTTCGTTGAGTAAATTTTTTTATTTATCAAGGTAATAGTAATAGTTAGGCATAATCGAGTAGAAATGATAGTTTCAACAAGAAGACACCTCTATAACTTGACCTCTGTACATAAATGTCGTTGTTCCTATAAAGGATATTAATTATATTATAATACTTTGATGATACAGTGTAATTTCCACCAAGCTTAGTCTAAATCGGATTAATAATTATTAATCCTATTTAGACTATACTATACGTAAATACATAATGTATTTCGATAATACGAACAGTGTTACAACAAAATAAATATAGTTTAGAAAAAATTAAAAAAAAAACACGCTTTTAAAGCACATCGAACTAAAAAGTTAATAATAATTTTAAAAATAAGCTTAAAACTATACTGAACGAAAAATATAAGTATTATTTTAAAAATTATTTAAAATTTTTTAGTTCGATGTGCTTTAAAAGCGTGTTTTTTTTAACTATATTTATTTTTTACTTTTTAGTTTCATTTGCTATGAAAGTGTGTTTTTGAGTTTTTTTAACTAAATTTTTTTTACATAAATAGCTACTGTATGTACATTTTTGGTAAAAATATTATAGTATGTAATATGATCATAATCGTTATGAACTCGATGTTCATGTTTTCATCAAGTTTCAAGTACTGTTCCATCGAACTTTTTAATTTAAGATTATTTTTAATTTTTTAGTTCGATATGCTTTAAAGGCATGTTTTTTTTTTAATTTTTCTAAACTATATTTATTTAGTTGGAACACTGTTCGTGTTATCGAAATACATTATGTATTTACGTATAGTATAGTCTAAATAGGATTAATAATTAATAATTTAGACTAAGCTTGTTAGTTTTTTATGACATCGCTGTTATAGTCACGAAGTATTTATTGTCAATTATCAATATCAATAGATATAATTTCTGTATTACCAGTTAGTGTGTTTAAAAACTTAACAATGTGTCTTATTACCATTGATAATAAAAGCTATATACCTGCGAATATCGTCATAAAAAACCAATTAGCTACCTGTATTTGTAATTTCTTATGAATTATACATATATATTATATAAATTAGAATCTTTAAATGTTTATATCTAATAATAAACAATAAAAATTTGTTTATATATATAATATTGATGATACGCATGCGTGTACGGGTACGAAAACCAAAAATAAAATTATACAGGAAAATATTGTTGTAGGCGATTAGTGGCGGGTGGGGTGAATGCGTTACAACAGTCTAGTCACAAGGTCATAGACGACGGAATACACGAGAAAAATAACACATGGCGCGTGGAGAGTTACAAACAACAAACATACATGCGAAACAAATATAAGTGTGTTAAAAACATAGATGGATTCACGTTACAGGTTCGGAGTAATGGAAAACATTTTTGCTAAAAATCTTTAAACATAACAATATTTTCTGATAAATGGAAATCAAACAAACTTATATAGATTTTTTTATATTTTAACACGATTATATTAGTTTCACCTATATGTATGTATGTTTGTAACTCTCCACGCGCCACGTGTTATTATTATCGTGTATACCGTCGTCTATGACCTTGAGACTTGACTGTTGTAACGCATTCACTTCATTCCGCTCACCAATTGCCTACAACAATATTTTATTATATAATTTTTAGTTTTTTATGACGATATTCAAAGGTATATAGTCTTTATTAAAAAATAATTTTTAACTTTTTAGTTTGATTATAAGCGTGTTTCTCAGCTTTTTTAAACTACATTTATTTAATAATTATTAAATGATTATAATAATTTATAATTGTTAAATAATACTTTAGAATATTAATTTTAAATATTTCAACTATAAAATACAATTCAATGATATATTTTTTAAAACATTGTAAAATCCATACGAAAAGTAATTTAAACACACTATTTTGTTATGTTCAAATTTTTTAAATAATTTATCCGTTATTTTTAACGTGATATTTAAATAAAACAAAGTTGTTTTATATCATAAAAATGTACGATGAGAACCTGAGGTTTTATAATGGTGTGTTTTTATGTATGTATAAATGCGTAAAAAAAAAACCGATTTTAATCTAGTTGAACTTATCAGGACCAAAAGTTTGAAAAAATCTCTCATTTTAGACGTTTAAAAAATATTTCAAAATTACGCTATCCTAAAATTTAAAGTTTAATTAATTATAAATATTTTTCAACTATGAAATCGGCTGTTAAAGCAAAATAATAATGTTATTTTCAATAAAGCGAATAATTATTTGCATTATTAGACAAAATATTTAATTAACAAGCATTTATTGATGAAATTTTATATCATAACAATTGTAAAATTATAAATAAATATATGAAATTATACTAATATTTATTTATGTTAATTAGTATACTTTGTAAATTTATGAGTAACGTTTATTTTAATTAAGATTTATTATCATCTCAATAAAAAGTCCCATACGGCAGAATAACGAAAAAAAATGTTAGTAACAATAATTATACATTGTACTATATGTTTTCAAAAGTTTTTTTGGAATTACAAGTTTGGTTTGTTTTCTAAATTTATTAAAATATGGTGAAATCTATGTTAACACTGATTTATTTTTGACACGGCCCGCGTCGCTTCGTTATACACGATGCCCCGCGACTCGTGCCACCTTTATCAGCCGTCTCCCTATTATGAGTATTTGACTGACCAACACCGCGTGCCATACGCCACGGAGAAAAGTCAAGCAAGTGCCGCACGGCCGACGACGACCCGCCGCAAATGATACAGGAGTCTTCTTCCCGTTGTCAAAGTGACGACGAACCGATCCGCACTCGCGCACCGTAGCCATCAACGCTGCTTACCTTTTGATGCCTGAGGATCACGCCGGACATCGCGTCGTCGACGCCAGCGAAAGTGCCGCGATATTATGCGAAGATTTTCATTATTGTGTTTATCTTTTCGGTTTGTTTTATTTTTTTGTTAAATAACCTGTTGTCGCTCATTTAATAAACGGCCCACGGGTCTCTACCTTCAAAACCAGTGTCGACCATATTTTTGCGACGTAAGTCGTGTCATTTTTAAACAAAAAAATTTTTTTTTATTTAACAATTTATATGAAATTCTTAGAAAATTGTATTGTTTTCATAAAGCTTTAAATAATATAATTGTTTTCCTATAATTTATTATTTAATTTGCACTTTTTTAAGTAGGTACACAAAAATAACTTTTATAAATGAATTGTTTTTCAAATTTATGGATTTGTAACAAAAATAAAGAAATTTTAGCTATCGCATATTTAGAATAATATTTATGCAAGCAATGATTTGTTAAATTTTATTTAATATAAATAATAAAGATTATTGAATTTTTAAGGTCAATAAACTAAAACACCTTAGATATGAAAATTATTAATATTAATAATTTAATACTAACTGGTGAATTTAAACATTAATTTTAGTTAGGTAATTTTTGACTATTTTTTAGAATTATACAAAATTTCTATTATAAATTTGCACTTACTATTTTAGCAAATAATTAATGGTCAATTAAAAATATTTAAAATTATTAAATTTATTTAGTGTTCATAGTTATTTTTTAGATTAAACCTATGAGCCGAATCTATTTATATATTCAGATATTTTATTTAAATCAAATACATAATTTTATTTATTAAGTGTAATTAAAAAAATGCACGATTTATGACACTTAAAATTTCATTAAAATAAATATATTTTTCGAAATTAAAAATTAGCAAATACATAAAATTATTGTTTATTCAGAATTTTTAATTAATTACTTGTTAAATGTTTATCTTAGTACACATAGTTATCTTTAAACATGTGTATATTAGTGTCTAATTTGTTAAAGGTTTTCCGTAATTACTATACAATTCTTGTAATTCTTTTTTAAGTAAATAATCATTGTCAATTTCATTTTCTTCAAAATCTTCTTCAGTTACATCTTCTTCAATAATTTCATGTGTATCATTTTGTAAATCTTCAGCTGATTTAACGATATTTGATGTATTGGATGGTTTCATTTCTTTCTTTACATCTTCAATTTCATTTTTAATCATATCAGCTGAGTTTATATCATTAGTTATTTGTGTTGGATTGAATAATTTTTGATCATCTTTTAAAACTTTAGGCTCATCACCTATCATATTTTCATCTGATTTTAAATTGTTAGATACTTTTTGGGGTTCTAATTTATTTACGATATCTTGTATTTTTATATTTTCTTCTAATTCCATATAATTGGGTACTTTTAGAGATTCTTCTTTTTTTACATCTGCGTTCAACTTAATATGGTCTAATATTTCTGTAGGTTCCAATGTATTTAATGTGTTTTCTTTTTGTATATTATTTATGACATAATCTGTGTTTATCTCACTCTTTTTTTCGTCGTTAACTGGGAAATGTGGTTTTTTAAAATAAAAATCTATTTTTATGTCTGCTTTTTCTGGAAAAACCTAAAAATTTTAAAATATTTAAAAGAAATTATATAAGAGAATAAATCATGGTTA
This sequence comes from Daktulosphaira vitifoliae, assembly GCF_025091365.1. Classification (NCBI taxonomy): domain Eukaryota; kingdom Metazoa; phylum Arthropoda; class Insecta; order Hemiptera; family Phylloxeridae; genus Daktulosphaira; species Daktulosphaira vitifoliae. The sequence goes on along the minus strand of NW_026099572.1, from coordinate 16,048,277 downwards.
TACTGAATTGGTAGAATTTTTGAGAGGTTGATCTTGAAGATAATATTCATTAAATGATATTAAGGGAGAAAACTTTTGTGACTCAACTGAAGAAAATCCATTTAAAAATTTGTTTGACGTAGGTTGACTTAAATGAGAAATTGCAGGAGTAGCTGAAATATAAACGTAAAATAATTAAAAACTTTTTTTGGTACACATCAGAACGGTTTCCTTGGCACGGAAATATGGATGGTACGCATTTAAAGAGCATAAAGATATTTTAACAATTTTTTTTTATAGAATAACTGCATAGACATTTTAATGATGCATCAAACAAAAGAAGAAAACAGTTCATTTAAATATTTATTATTTTGGAAAAGGGATGATGTTATGATATTGTACGAACAATTTTAAGATAATTGTCTTTTATTCTTTTGAAAAATTAGGTGTTTATATCTTGTGCTTTTTTTAATAGTGCACCATCCAAATAATAACTGTAATTGTATGTTGATTGAAAATTTATTAATTCAATTGACTATAAATATTAACAGATAATAATTTTATTTATTTATTTGATTGAAAATTCTATAATTACTTTTTATTGAATTATTTGCTAAAAATTGAAGGTAACTTGAACTCATCCAAAGATTTTGAATTGTAGCCATTGTCAAAAAGTTATTAGTCATTAAGTCCAAAGACAGAGTCATTGGTGATATCATTTGATAAGGAGGCACAACTGGCAGTTTTTGAGAATATAGTGCGTACACTAGAGGAATTTGTAGTATATTTGGAGATTGAAATGGTACAACGTCTTGGGGGTAAGGTGGATACACTGACGAAGCCAGAGGAAACAGAGATGAATATTTTGGTGACATGCTTAAAGGAAGAAGCGAATTCAATGTTGAATAGTGTTGTGGGAACGGTGGATATTCTAGAAATGATTTTTGAGAATCCTGAGGAAATTCAAACGGCGGTTTTTGAGAGTGTGTTGGCGGATAGATAAATGGAGCTTCTTTTGAATGAGGTGGATACATTGATATCGAAGCTACAGAATCAGATTTAAGTTCATTTTGTTTATTTGGAAACCAGGAGAACGGGGAATCATTATATTTGTTTGGTTTATTCGTCTGGAGAATGTTTTGAATATTTGACTGTTCTTCATACTGTAACGAAGTAGCTAAAAAAATAAATATTTAAAACTGACTAACTTAATTTGTATATGTTAAAATATAAACTAAAAAAAACTTGTATTATTTTTTTGATTTTTATGCTTAAAATAAAAACTTCAATATTGGAAAATAAAAATAAATCATTGTGGTTTTACCAATACTTGGCTCCGTCTGGTACCCATCGTTAAAGTATAAAGCTGGATAACTAGTACCGCTAAAAAATAATTTTGAATTTTTATTTATTTATATTTTAATGAGGATTTTATATAGAATCTAATAATTATTAGTGTAATTATTTAATATAATAATATGCTTACGATTGCAAAATTAGAAAAGTTAGTACAAGTAAACTTTGTAACATTTTTGTTTTCATTGCAAAAGTAAAATTCATGGTAAAATAGTATTCAACTAAATATTTCTTTTTAGCTATTTTACACAATGTATTAAAAAAAATCCACAATGTGTAGTATTGTAATGATTTAAAACTATTTATAAAGTGTTTTAGAAAAAAAAACAATTTTACAAGTGCTTTTTGTATGGAGGCTAATGAGCTCATATAATTGTTAAATTGAATAATTACGCACATATGGGTTAGATATTTTTCCATCTTAAATTGAATTTAGATCTTTAATTACTCAAAAATAATTACAATATAGTTGATAGTAAGCGTCAATCATTTTTGGCTGAGTATTTTTCAATTTCACAAAGTTTTGACTAAAAATATGTCGACTCAGCATTCTTCTTAGTCGGCTACAAACTTCCAAAAAATTTATTTCTCATTTTATTCAAATATTATCTTTAAAGCAGTTATACTTATACTGTTAAAAGATACTAAAAAAATGAATAGCAGTTGGACACTATTTTGAAATACAGGCTAAAATAGAAAAATTAATTTAGGGTCTAATGATATATTTTAATATTTCTCCCACTCTAATATATATATTTTATATACAAAAAATATAATATTCTATTTTTTCCCTGTTGCCCCTATTTATGCCAATGTTTTGAACATAAAATAAGGCGGAGATAATAGCTTTTAGTTACCATAATACTACATAATAATGTTTTTACCACACTTGCTTCTATAAGCTCTAATAATTTGAATAGATTTTGTCTGATGTTGGTTATTACTTTATTTCTGAAAATTACTATAACGCTTAGCATAATCTATACAACTAACCGACTACTCTTATTATACCTTCTCTTTACCTCAAAACTTCAACTTAAAACAAAACTATTACATTTCAAAACTATTATACGCCTCGTCTGGTCTAATGATATTCAAATCTAAGGTCCTGGCAAAACATATTATATTAGGCCAATACAAGCGTTTCAATCAATCTTACTAATCATTAAATATCTGTGGTAAATTACAAATATGAATTTATATAAAGACCTTCAAATACAAAACGTACAAGAACTTGTAATAATGTACTAATAGTGTATTCACTAAAATATAATAACACATGGAAACCTATTAATTCATAAAGTGTCAACATTTACTCTACTATTAAATCCACTTTACAGATTAAACCAGATCTTCTAAATAATTAATAACTAACTACATAAATAATTAAAATAAATGAGTCATCTTCTCATCACTTTAATTTACTTCTATTCTTTATATTTCAGAACCTTAAATTAGCAAGAAAATAATTAATTTTACATTTGTGATTTTTTGTGGGTTTTGAGTCAAGTTACATTATGTATCTGTGACACATACAATGAATAATTTTAGCGATATATCATTGAGACATTAAATCATATTCAAGTTCAGACGAATTAATATGCAATGCAGCACGTACAATTTACAGGGGTTCTTATATAGTGAACGTGAAGAAAATGTTTAGTGAACCCATAGACGAAAGCAATTATGTAATAATACTATATTTCATAATTATCCTTTTAAATTGTGGTACTCAAATTTTTCATTTCATATTAAGTTTAGTTACAGATAAATGTCAATCAAAAAGTTACAAATAACTCCAAATCAAAATTGAACATTGTACAAAGCATTTGATTGATATTATTTTAAGTTCAACGACTATATTTATCAAATTATTTGGTATCGTCATATTTATTATTCATATAGATTAATAACTGATTAATTTATTTGACCGAGATCTTTGTATCATTAACACGACGTTATAAAATAAAACAAAAGCTATTGATATTTAAAGCAGTTTAATTAAAATCAAAGTATTTTCATTAATTGAAAAAAATGTTTAACGAATATTTTTTTTACATTAAATTTGATGACTACCATATTTTATAAAAATTAATAAAAAATAATTCGGTTTATTTAATTAAAAAATATTACATTGTATGTCATCTATCATAATACATAAAGTATATATGTTATAAAAAACAATGCTTATTATAAAATACTTAATAACTTAAAAAATAAAAAAAATTTTGAAAATTTTTTTTATTCTTATTTACATTTAATTTGTTGATTTATTAATTAGGAACATTATTAGTCCATTGTTAATACCCAATTATGATATAAATTTTATATTTTTAAATGATAACATACATATTTCACTGTTTTATATAGTGAACAATTAATAATCTAATGTAGAAAACGTATAACTTTTAGTTCCAAAAAGTATTTTTATCATATTATATTATTGATTAAATAAAGTTTTTATTAAATTAGTCGAATTCTAGATATGAAAATGTATCATATTAAATTATAAAAAATGAAGGTATATCCTAAAACTAATTGCATGAATAAAAGTTTCATTGAAAAAAGAACACATTTTTCAGAGTTAATATAATTATAGCCAAACATAAGCAATTGTTATACAGGTGTTTTAATATTGAAAAAATTACGTCATGTTAAGAGATAATTAGAAATAAAACGTTACTTACTAATATCACATCATGAAAAGTCTAAAAATTGAGTTAAATTTATTAAATTTTTAATATAGGAGGAACGATATTATATAATATAAAACTATCTATATTATAGATAGTTTGTTAATCTAAAGACTAACTAAAAATCGCAATACAATGATTTCATACCTACTTATTAATGAATTATTTTATAATAATTATTAACTGTAAATGAAAATTACTTAAAAACGAATGGATTATAAGTTCATTTTGGAAAAAGCAACTTTTTTTTAAATAAAAATGTTGATAAAAAATTGTTTTAAATGATTGTAATTTGTAATATGTAACTAAAAAATAATCATAAATTAAAAATTAACAATTTGGTGAATTTTATCGAATGCACATTAACATCATATAAATTTGCTAAAACTTTTCTTGGTTGATATGGTGTTATTATACAATTTTCAATAAAATTAATGAATTTTCAATAACTTATCTAGGCTAATGTATGTAACTATTTTGGACATTTATATAAAGTCACTGTAAAAAATATGTGCAAATTTGATTTAAGAAATTTAAAGAAATAAAACGAATAATTAACCACTAGTTCTGTCGATTGTAAAAAGTATACTCATGTAATATAGGTCATTATTTTCAAAAATGTTTATAAATATTTACTTCTTGGTTTAGTAACAATAATTTGGGGAATTACAATTAATCTAAACATTACATAAGTGTTCTACTTCTAGGTTTACAAATAATAGACTATATTATATTTTTGTAATAATAGATTAAGAAATTCATAGTTAAACCAAACATTACAAAAATGCTTTGTTTTCAGTTTTATAAAATAATGACCTATATTACACTCAGGTTGTTCTCATTCTAAAATATATTAAAACAAAAGAATGAATAATTTATGATGAGTTATTTTAGCTTCGATGCGAAGCTGAGAAGGTATTGGTTTTACTAAGATGTGTTTTTTTTTTTTTTTTTTTTTTTTTTTTTTTTTTTTT
>NW_026099572.1:16042516-16043181 GCF_025091365.1 Daktulosphaira vitifoliae | reverse complement strand
GATACGTCAAAAGATCACAAATCGTATCTAGTCGAAGACATTACCCTCAAAATTGAAAAAATTTCCCTCGTTCCCCATAAATTTACTGTAATATGTTAATTATTATTATTATTACTTTTTGTGTTACCATTTTTCTCAGCTATTACTGAATTGATTTTTTTCAACAATATGCCAGAAAATTACAAATGTATCTAGTTGTTGAAGTATATTACCCTCAATAGTTTAAAAAATTTCTTCATTTTCTAATAATAGGGAAAATCCCTCAAAAATTTATGATTTTTGAAATTGTAAAATTTCGACAGTCAAATGTGGATAAAATTAAATAATTTAATTAAATAATTCCCTCGTTCCCCGTAAAAGGGGGAAACTTCCAAAAAAATTACAAATTTAAAAATCGCTAATTTTCGAAATTTTTTCAATTTTTTTTACTTAAAAGTGCCATAACTTTTTCAAAAATAAACATATCAATATAATTTTTTTTTATATAGATGCATAATATCATTACCTTTCATTTGGTATATTTTTTTCATAAATTTAACCCTTAACCTGCCCACAAGGGGGGATTTAAAATGACAACTTTTTCACAAAAAATTAATTTTTTTAACTTAAATTTTGAAAATGTTCCGGAAGGTCTGACACTTTTATATATATCTTAAATTAAAGCT
>NW_026099572.1:16032306-16042140 GCF_025091365.1 Daktulosphaira vitifoliae | reverse complement strand
TCTTAATCAGGATATTAATAAGGAACTAGCAGTTTATGAAGCTTTTGGAATAATCCACCAATTTTTTAAAATTAAACACTATCTAAAGATTTGCATTGAAGCGTTTTTTTTTGATAGTGATTTTAATCACTGTCAGATATCATTATACTTGATCCAACTATGCCACGTCACCACTGTGCCGCGACCCCCCTGTGCTGGGTTTTATTATATCTAAAACTGTTTGACGAAGTAGTATTGTTAGTAAGCAAAACTTGAAAAAAATAGGTATTATTCATATATGTTTAGACTTTATTTTTATAACTGTATGTACATATACATAAGTATAACTATGTATATACATATATACTAATAATATTATGAAAATTAATATAATATGTGAAATTTATACCTTTTAATTAGAATATTGATTATAAGTGAGTTTATTTATGAGAATTTTAATATCAGTTTAATGGTAGTACAATTTTTTTTCAGCATTGATACAAAGCTGAAAAGTTATTGCTATTACTATGAAATGTTTTTTTATGCTTGCCGATGTAAATTCTCAGCACTCACTGATCCAGTTTTAATGAACACAATATGTCATAAGAATCCAATTTTCATCTAATTGAACAAATTGTTCCCGAAAATTGAAAAAATTAAAAACCATTAATTTTAGAAATTTAGAAAAATATCTTCAAGTTACATTATTAAAAAAATGATATTTTTCAAATTTTTTTCTGTATTTTAAAAATACTTTACGTTTTTAAAAAAACACTTATGATAATGAAATTTTAATACAATATACAAGAGAAAATAAGATTTCTTTGATGTACTTTTTATAAAAAATCAACAAAAAACATAACTACAAGAGTCGCTTGAAAGAAACCACCCACGTTTTTAAAAATAATTATTTTTAGGCAGACTAATTTTTCAAAAAAAAAATTATATTTTATAATGTTTTGGGAGAAAACAGAAGAAATACCAAAAGAATAGCAATTAGCAATAATTTGTCCAATCTATAAAAAGGGAGATGTTTCAAGCTATCAAAAATACCGAGGAATATCACTGTTGAACACAATGTATAAAATATTATCAGGTATCATATTAAACAGGATTATTCCTTATACAAAAGACATTATTGGAAACTACCAGAGTGATTTTGTGAGAGGAAAATCCATCATAGACAACATTTTCAAGGTTAAAGAACTAGTTGAGAAACATTACGAATTCGATAGGGACCTAAATTTATTATTTGTTGACTATAAATAAGCATATGACTCAGTAAATAGAGAGGTTCTGTGGAATGCACTCATAAACCGTCCAAAACAGTGAAAATGATCAAGCTATGTATGGATAAAACGAGATGTAAAGTTAAATTCAACCAACATACGTCAGATTAATTTGAGGTTAAGACCGGACTCCGACAGAGAGATGCATTATCTCCAGTGCTTTTTAATATAGCACTGGAAACGTTAGTAAAGAAAACGAAGAACAAGTTTGATGGGTTAAACTTGGAAGATAACATAAGACAATGCGGTATTTTAGCGTATGCAGATGATATTATCATATTAGAATCAAATAAACAAGAAGTCATAATGGGCACTAAGGAACTAATAAAAAATAGTAAAGACATCGGATTACAAATCAACGAATCAAAGACTAAATATATGGTAACATCAAGACGAGAAAACTATGGAGAACATTTAGAAGTTGAGAATTTTAAGTTTGAAAGGGTACATAGTTTTAAATATTTGGGTGTTACACTAAATAGCAAAAATAATAAACACGAAGAAATTAATATATGAATTACTGCAGCGAATAAATGCTATTGTGGGTTAACGAGCATATTTAAGTAAAAACAAGTATCAATCAAATCGAAAATTACATTATACAAGCTAATTATCAGACCTGCTCTTTTATATGTTTGTGAAACATGACCAACGACCAAAGGAGATAAAAACAAAATAGCAATTTTTGAAAGACGAATATTAAGAAGAATATATGGGCCAATAAGAAATAATATCACACAACAATATGAAAGTAGAAGTAACATAGAATTACAACAACTGTGTAAAGAACCAGACATAGTAGCAGTATTACGTTATAGAAGAATCACATGGGCTGGCCACGTATGGAGGTCAAATAGCCTAATGAAAGCGGTATTAAAATGGAAACCCAGTGGGGAAAGACCATTAGGCAGACCAAAACAAAGATGGATAGATAAAGTAAAAAAGACTTTAGAAGAAATTGGAATAGAAGATATGGAAACAGAGGCAAAGAATAAAGATAAATGGAGGCAAATCTGTGTTGTGGTAATGGGCCTCAATGGCCTTTGAAAAGTCGAAAAAAAATATTTCGGGAGGTGTGACAAATTGTAATCATCATAAAATAAAAGTTTTTTAGGAATACTTTGTTATTAAAAAAAGAAGAATGATCATACGATATTTTTCCTATGAGTTTGGTTTTAAAGCCAAATATTACAATTTTTTTATAAAAATGCATTAGAAATTGCCGATGCATATTTAACAATAAAACAAAATATTTAATATTTTAATGAAATTTAAAATCATTGGAAATATTGTGTTGTATAATTGTAATGATGATAATTGTAATTTTATAATTAATGTAAAATAATAAAATGAATTCAAATTGGGTTTAATGCTTAACAGTTATTTTTTCAATATTATGTTAGGTATCCTTGAAATAATTGGAAAAGTTTTGTATCTCATAATTTACTTTTACTGATAACAACAAATATAAAACGTTTTACCTAATAAAAATAAATTATGCCATCATCTAAAAAATATTTGTCGTTTTAGAAAATTAAATACATAAATAGAGTTAGATTATGTCTTTAAAAATTTTGAAATAAGAATAGTTCTTAATAATTATTATATTACGTTCTCGCTTATTGTCACTGATCTTATATGAACTGTTTTTTGAAGTGCCACCCATAAAAATATTGAAACTTTTATTTAAAATCTCTTAAAAATATTATTACAATTTTAATGTAGATATCTATTCAAAATTAAATAATATTTAATAACATTTTAGATATTATCTAAAATTTATTTATTTTTTGTATGAAATGTATGAAAAAAACACAAGAATTAATCAAATAAATATAATTAATTATAATATTTAGTATATATGCACAATTTAAAATTAGCGTGGTAAACTATTAAATCCAAGTTGTTCAAAATCGTTTGTTTGAACTTCATTAAAAAAAGAATACAGAAAATCACATATAGATTCATAAATATTTCTGTTATCAACTATATTATTATTTCGAATTTGATCATACACTTTTGACTTAATCGAATATTCGTTTATAATATTAATTGGCATTTTGCAATATCTCAAATGATACTTTACGGCTATTTTTATATTATCATCTATATTTGTTTTACGTTCTCGTGTAATATCATTAAAAAACGATTTTGTTAAAATAGAACTATGACTTGAATAAAACATATCTGGATAATATTTACTTCTTAATTTGCAAATTAACTCTATAATAGATTCTACAAGGATTTCACCTGATGTATTTTGTGATCGTTTTATTATGCTTTTCGATGTTTGTCGCAATGTAACCAAAGCAAACAGCATATTTTTTAATGTAAGGTTGACTTTTTCTAAAATTGTATATAATTTAGCTGCACACTCGTTTTCGAATTCTTTTTCGCAAACACTTATTATAGCTCCCAAAGTAGCATTAAACGTTTGTACTATTTCGATATACCTACATCTTAATGTTTGTATTATACTTGATCGTATATAATTATAACTTGAAGCATTTAAAGTACATATTAAATCATTAATGCAAACATGATTTCCATTAATTTTTGTAGTTATATTGCTATATGATTTCCAACCAGGATACTGAAGAAGTTTATTGAAAAGTTCAATACCTTTCTCTATAGTAAATGGATGAACCTCACGAGGTTCATATCTATAAAGATTTAATAAAAATATTAGTAGACGTATAAATTGGACAAGAAAAAACTAATCTTCATTATAAAATAAAAATATTTTACGTATTGAATTAAGTCATCTTATTATGTTTTATAATTTAAATGCTTTGAACATTTATTTTTAAGATTATAATTTTGATATGAATTTGAGTGCATGAACTGATGCACATAGATATATATATATATACATATATATTTATATATATACATATATACATATATATATTTATATATATATATGTTTTATACATAGACTGTAGAGTATATACATAATTGTGTATTGGTGAGCAAATAATTTAAAAAATGTTTTTATCTGATTGATAATTTTAATTTGGGGTATGTTTCAGTACTTTTTAAAGATAAAGTAAAGGATAATTTAAATTATGATAATATATTGATTGTCTTACCTGAAATTATTAGTTCCTATTAAATCTCCAAAACCAAGGTCCCTGTAATAATTGTCAACTATTCGTCTATAAAAATTATTGAGATCATTACAAATTAAATTTATATAATTGTCTGGATTATTTATGATTTCATTAATGTTTTTCTCGTCATACTCTGACATCAAAACCATTGGAATAACATTTCTATATCTAGAGCCACACACCTTGTGAAATTCGAAAAGTTTTTGAATTGTTGGTTCGACTATATTTTTATGAAATTTTTTTATATCTTCAAAAACATCAATAATGTCATTTTCGTTAACAAATTCCGGTCGATTCATTTTATCATCTGTATACATGTAAAATAATTCAATTTCATTGTCGATCACTCTTGGATTTATTAAAAATTCGTCAATAATTCGCAAATCTAATTGACTTAGGAATGTAGTAGCGCCCAAAAGTTTCATAAACATGATTGAAGAATTTTTTATAACATCAACTAATCGCACTGTGCATAATTGAAATTGGATTTGGTGGTTTTTGTCTTTTTCCGATTGACACTTATTTATAATAAAACTTAACATGACATCAAATGTTTGCAATATATTAGAGTATTCACAGTTTATAAACTGTATTATATAATTAAGTTTAACAATATAGTTGCTCTCATCAATAACTTCATTTATAACATTATTTACATCAAATTTAAAAGTACCTTGAGTAAATTGTAAATTTGACATTGAATACCACCCAGATTTAACTCGAATATGATTTAAAACATTTATGGTATACATTTTGAAATCTGAACTTTTTTCGTCATAAGTTATTAATGAAACTTGGCTAATGAGTTCAAGTACATATAATAAAAAAGCTAGTGACTTCTTGCACATTTCTAAAATAATAAAATTCAATTGACAACGTTATTGAAACTAAAACACTTATTTAATTCTTCAATGTTATATATTTTTAGAACTTCTATTTTTCACTAATTTTTTATTAATATATTAGTTAAAGTGCATTTACCAATTTATATTTATTCAAGTCAAAAAACTCTATCATGGGTTTATTTTAAATAGAAATGCTTTATTTATTTAATTATATTTTTAGTATTAAATTGATGAGACTTTTTTCAGAAACTCTTGAAAAATTATTAAAAATTTTTAATTTTTATAAAAAAAAATTAATTATTATGATACAAAAAAAAAAAAAAATTATAAAAAATTTTGAACTTCCAGACAGTAAACCAAACTGGTTCTTTGTTACTGATGATTTTCATTTTATTCTTTTGTCTATTACCATATTCTAAATATTCATACTACGACTTAAGAGCTTTATGTATCTATGATTTTCATACTCTTGTATGTCCTCTTTGCTTTTAAATATAGGTGCTAAAATACTATTCCTCCATTCTTTTGACATTTTCCCTTTTAAAACGACTTTTTATTTTTAGCTTTTAGACAACCTTAGATTTTTTTTTAACTTTCTTCGGTTTGTTGGGTACGCATTACGAGAGGACGTTTTGCTACATCGTATTTCTATGACTGATAACGTCTCTCGCACTACCACAACCGGTTGTGTGAGCGATTCATTACGTCGGATGCTAGTCTACGTGATTATTGTGTCTCGCCGAACTATTATCGGTCCTTTCTGTGAATTTTGCGTTCTCGCCACCATTGCTAGCCTTTGCTACGTGGTTCTATGGTGCACCTAGCTCATAGTCGCTTTAATGGATTAACCACTCTGGTGATTCGTCGTGGGTATAGAATTGCTATACAACATCGTGTACATAACAAGTGCCTCCGTTTGTGTCGACTACCCTTGTAGTCTTCAACATTTTGATGTAAAGTACTCCAACTGTTCATTTTTCACCGTCATCAGTCATCTTTCATCTATTGTACGTTACACAGTTAAGTTTTTATTTGTTTGTAATTATTATATTATATTTTACCTATTTTGTTCAGAGATGCCTAGTTGGCCAATTTAGCATTAAGTGACCCCCCAATCCACAATTCTATGATAGTTTACATATATATATATATATATATATATATATATTGTTACTTTAATATATAACTCCTTGTCTTATAATTCTTATTTTTTTATTTAGTGCAAGTACCATCCTCTTATATACAGTCCACTCCCTATTTATTTCTCCGGCATAATTAAATAACCCAACTGAACGTTAACTAACCCGCACATTATAACCGGGCGTTCCGTTCAAACACGGTTATCTAATATTCTGTCTGAAACTGAACAAATAGAAGCATTAGTAATGCATAAATATTGAGAAGTCATAGAAATGTATAGATATTAATAGGCCATTAAAATATTATAAAGTCATATTAATGAATATCCCAGAAAAAGGTGCAATATATAAAGTAAACACGACATTGTAAATTTAAAATTATAGAAAATTATGTTAATATAAAATTTTAAATGTAACACTTAAAATTAGGTTACACCTTAAGTAATTATTATTGTATTGATTATATTATTTTGCTAGTTGGAATACAAGGAAATTTTAAAATTTGTAAAATTAGCATCCTAATACACAAAATGATTGAGTTAACTTGGATCACGACGTTATAAACGTTAACAAATATTTTTTTTTATTACGTTTAGTAGTATTTATTTCTTGATTTATTAGCTGTTAAATATTTTTCTAATCCACCTCTTACTCCTTGTAAGCTTTACCAAATTAATTTTGTTAATGATACCATACATATTTTACTTGCTTAAATTTTAGAATATGATCCAACTAAAAAAAAAAACCCAGCCCAGTGAGGACGTGGCATGTTTGGTGTCAAATATAAAGATATCTGACAGTAATTTAAATCACTATCATAAAAAGCGCTTCGATCCAACTCTGTAGATAGTGTTTAATTAAAAAAACGGTAGCATAGTGGGGTCGAGGCACAGTGTAGAGGAGGCATAATTGGGACAAGTATAGATGATATTTGACAGTGATTAAAATTACTATCATAAGAAACGCTTCGATGCAAATCTGTATATAGTGTTTAATTTTAAGAAATTGGTAGATTATTTCAAAAACAACAATAACACTTATTCCCTTAATTTTATCCCGATTTATAATTATAATATATGAATACGTAATAATTATAACANATATCCTGATTAGTAAGTCTTTGATTTTAAAATATAAAATATGAATAAATACTAATTATAATTATTAAATTTAGTATACAATTAATATTCAGTAATTTATTATTGTAATTTATACGGAGAAATTATAAAAATAATAAAGAAGTTATATTTTGCTTTACTTTTACGTGTATAAAAATTTAAAGGGCTTGATACAATAATTATCAATAAAAACTGTTTGTTACTATAAATAAATGCACTGTACTACAAGGAACTTTCATCAGAAGCAAAAATATACTTTTCTAAATAAACTGTTCGCGTTGTTTTCAAATCTGTAATTAGACTTTTTCTATCNTGTTTTCAAATCTGCAAGTAGACTATTTCTATCACTTCTAATTTTTTATATTATTACTAATTACATATAAAATAATAATTAAAAGAAAAAAAATTTGTTTTCAAATTATTACTGATTTGATTTTTAGTATGTTAAAAATAATCAGTCTAAATTTTCATTTTTACACCCAAAGAAAAACCTCAATCAATTTTGATAGAGAAATTTGATCAAGGGTTTATGATAATGTTTTATTAATACGAACAAAATAATTATTCTTATAAATAATTATTGTTCAAGATAAGAAAAAAAATTATCATATTGATAAATATATCATTACTATTGAATCTATGATATATTTATCAAATTGAACAATGAATTTATTATATAGATCGAGGTTTTTCTCTGGGTGTAACCTATTTTTTTGGTTCATTAAAGTTGATGAAAAATTTTTGATAAAGCTTTGTGAAAGTTTATAATAAAAAAAATTGAATATGTTACCATAACTTTTAGCTCAATTACAAGTCTGAAATTGACATCATTAAATAGAAAATTTTATGAGAATTAAAACAATGTTATTTTTAAGATTAATATGCAGTCAGAAAGTTTTATAATTATTATTTATTGTAAATTTATCAGAAAAACTCATTATTTTTTGCATTTTTATCGTAATAGAACACTTAAATAGAAATCATAGTAATCATTTCTAAGTAATTTTTGATATTTAAAAAGATTCTACTATTGAAATATCCAGAACTGAATTAATTTTAATGATTTACTTTAACTAAAAAAAAAAAAAGTTATTATTTTGAATCCCTCTTGTGGGCAGGTAAAGGGTTAGAATTATAAAAAAAAACCAAATGATAGATAAAGACATGCATCTATATAAAAAAAAAATTATACTGATTTGGTCTTTTTTTATAAAGTTTAACAGTTAACAAAGTTATAAGTTTTATACATTGTACTACAAGGAACTTTCATCAGAAACAAAAATATAATATTCTAAATCAACATTTCGTGATGTTTTCAAATTTGCAATTAGAATTTTTATATCACTTTTGAGTTTTAATATTATTAAAAAATAATATTTACATACAGGCGCGGACTGGGATCAATTTTCTTACCGGGAAACCAAGTTAAAGGGGCCCATAGGCACTTTCCACGGCCGCGGCAAAGCTCCTGGGAGCCCGACCGCTTTTTTGTGCTGGTTGAGCAAAAAAAAAAAAGGTCTTTAATAAAATTTAGGCCAAAAATGGTTACTTAAGTAGTGTATTTTTTAGGCAATATTTTGATTAAATAGTCTAACATCAGTATTAATAAAATTCTTTATTTTTGTTTAAAACCTTTACCATAAATTTTAATTTAAAATAATATATATTTTTTAAGTTATACGTATTAATGTCTCCCTTTGCGCAATAAATGCTATAAACAAACTTTTAACTTAATGGCTGATTTAATCTTAATAAATTAGTTAAATTGAACAATAGTGAAATTATTTTAAATACTTTAAACTAATATAGAAGTTAAGTTTACAAAATATTCAGCAACGTATAGTAAAATAATATGTAGTTTTTGAAAATGTGAATCTGAATGTAAAACTACAAAATTAACAAATATATTCAGTTAAATTTTTAATAATCTAAACATTTCTAAACTTTTCTCACACATGGAATCTATTATTTCGTCATTAGTTATTTCATCTACTAATTCCTGTTCGCAATTCATGATGAATATTGACTCTAAATTTGGTTGAGTTAATGTGCTTCTCAATCGCGTCTTAATCAATTTCAGTTTGGAGAATGATCTCTCACAGGTTGTTTGAGTTAAAGGAATAGTCAACAAAAATGTGTATACGTCGAAGAGTTCTTTATATTCCAAAGAATACATATTAAACTCATAAATTATGTTCGTCACGCACAATAAACACGAGTTACATTTTCTTATATTTGTACATTTTTCTTCAATGTTTTCATTTTGCATGTAATCTTCAAAGTCCGATTCATCTTGTACTGTTTGATTATATATATCGTCTACGTCATTGATATTTGTTTTTGAAATTTTA
>NW_026099572.1:16025637-16028723 GCF_025091365.1 Daktulosphaira vitifoliae | reverse complement strand
CGAAATTTTTTCAATTTTTTTTACTAAAATGTGCCGTAACTTTTTCAAAAATGAACATATCAATATAATTTTTTTTTTTATAGATGCTTGATGTTTTTACCTATCATTTGATATATTTCTTTTATAAATTTGACCCTTTATCTGCCCACAGGGGGGGATTTAAAATGACAACTTTTTCAACTTAACTTTTGAAAATGTTCCGGAAGGTCTGACACTTTTATAAATATTATAAATTAATGCTAATGTAATATACATAATATAATGTAATATTTTTGTAAAAAAAAAAATTATTAAAATTAGGCAGTTGGCTTTTACTAACTGATTTGCCGTAGTATCAAGGGGTCCATATACCATAATTTTTGGGGGGCCCACCGGGATTTTCCCGGTATCCCGGTGGGCCAGTCCGCGCCTGTTTACATATAAAAAAAAATAATTAAGAACAAAAAAAAATTGTTTTAAATTAATACTGATTTTTATTATTAATATGTTAAAAATAAGGAAAATGACATATTTAACCTATTTTTTTAATCGTTAAAAGTTGAATTTTGTAAATGTTTATAATAAAAAAAAAAAATTTATTTTACCATAACTTTTAGCTCAATTGGTAAGTTTGACATTGACATAATTAAATAGAAAATTTTATGACAATTAAAAAAATTGTATCGTTAAGATCAATATGCAGTCAGAAAGTTTTATAATTACTATTTATTGTAAATTTATCAGAAAAGCTCAATATTTTTTTGCATTTTTATGGTAATAGATAACTTAAATAGAAGTAATAGTAGTAATAATTTCCTAGTAACTTTTGGTGTTTGAAAAGATTTTGCAATTGAAATATTCAGAACTTAATTAATTTTAATGATTTACTTTAACTAAATAAACCAATCAAAACAAAGATGTTAAAAAGATTTACTCAATTGAACGTATAATAAAATTTAATTATAATTGTTAAAATCCATTATTAATTCAGGAGAAACTAACAATCATTTTTTTTAGAAATGTTTTATATAGCAACATGTTATCAAAAAATTTGTAATATTATAGTCTAGTACACACAAATAGAGTAAAAAAATTATTAAATTACAAAGTAAAATGATTGAATTTTGTAGTTGAAACCTATTATATCAAACTGAATTCGTCAATAAATACTTTGAAAACATTAAAAATGAATGATTCTAATTGTCTGTATGGAGAACATTGGATAAGTAACTGTTTAATTGATAAATTAGAATTTTTTTTTCAATTTTTGAAGGTAATATCTTCAACTAGATACGAATTGTAGTCATTTGACGTATCGTTGAAAAAAGTAGGTCAAGTTAGAGCAGAGAAAATAAATGATAGTCACAAAAAAATATCTTCTCAGCTTTGCATCGAAGCTAAAACTTAAAATATAGTAAAATAATTTTAATACGAATAAGAAATTTTTTCTTACATNATAATTTTAATACGAATAAGAAATTTCTTCTTGCAAGGGGCGACTAAAGTGATGGGATCCTTGATCTTTATTGAAGTTATTGAATCTAAATGTGTAAAAATCAAACGAGTTAAAAATTTATACTAACTTAAAAAGAATTAAGAAAAAATGCAAAAAATTCATTGCCATACACGGGTTGGTACCTCGTATCCCAAGCGTGTAAAAAATAAGTTTTACCAATTCGGCAACCGTACGTCGCTAACGTCGATTGAAAAAATTAGCTATTTAAGCTAGTTCAAATTTCAAAGTTATTTTTCTCAACTTAAAAGAAGCAAACAAATTTAAATAAGTTTAACTTTCTATGCTATATTAATTTTTTATTTATATAATATTTATGATAATCTGNATTTTAATTTATATAATATTTATGAAAATCTGTACTCCCCTTGTCAGGTATTTTAAAATAAAATAAAATACAAAACCCAGAATTTTAACACAAAAATAGCAAATTTTTGAATACGGTAGTCATTTTTACTATGAAGACAAGTCAAGAGGTCAAATTCTTTTTCAAATTAAAGTATATTACATAAGCTTTAATTTAAGATATATATAAAAGTGTCGGTATTTCCAGAATACTTTCAAAAATTAAATTGAAAATATCTTAGTAACAATACGCATGTTTAAAGTTTTGACCCTCTTTGTTAAAGGGGTATGATCCGATTTACAAAAAAAGCGTGCCAGATGAAAGGGGTATATAAATATTTATTATAAATAAATAATAATATTGATCCATACATTTTTCCAAAAGTTATATAAAATATAAATTAAATAATATAAAATAAAAAATCAAGAATTTTTTCACGGAAATCGTACGTTTTTCTTTAACTTTGATGTCCGTTTTCACCACGAATACAAGTTCAGAGGTCAAATTTTTTTTTTCAAAATAAAGTATATTATATAAGCTTTAATTTAAGATATATATAAAAGAGTCAGTCTTTCCGGAACATTTTCAAAAATTAAATTGAAAATATCCTAGTTTCAATACGCATGTTTAAAGTTTTGACCCCCACTTGTATAAAGGGAAAAGGTCTGATTTAAAAAAAAAGTATGTCGACTGAAAGAGGTATGTATAAAGTATTTATTATTAAAAAATAGAATTGATTCATGCATTTTTTTAAAAGTTATAGCATCATAATGTTAAAAAATGTAAAATATAATATCAAGAATTTTTTCAAAAAAATAGCATATTTTTGCATACGGTAGTCATTTTCACCATGAAGACAAGTCCAGAGGTCAAATTTTTTTTTTTCAAATTAAAGTATATTACAATAGCTTTAATTTAAGATATATATAAAAGTGTCAGTCTTTCCGGAACATTTTCAAAAGTTGAAAAAGTTAATTTTTTGTGAAAAAGTTGTTATTTTGAAACCCTTCCTGTGGGCTGTTAAAGGGTCAAATGTTCACAAAAATATATNTTTTTGTAATTACTTAATGTATGAAAAAATATATAAAATAATAGATAAATATCTAAGGTATCTATAAAAAAAAAAATTATATTGATTCGGTCATTTTTAAAAAAGTTATGGCAATTTTAAGTAAAAAAAAAAAACGGTAGAACAGTGGGTTCGCGGCATAAAATTTGTAATTTTTTGGGGGATTTCCCCCGTTTACG
>NW_026099572.1:16000841-16025305 GCF_025091365.1 Daktulosphaira vitifoliae | reverse complement strand
AATCGAAAATCGAAAATTTTAACACAAAAATAGTGTTTTTTTAACTACGGCAGCCGTTTAAATGTAGAAAAAAAAGTGTCGGGACAAATTTTTTTTTTTCATTTTGTAGTACATAAAATAAGCTTTAATTTGATATATGTTTAAAGGACGCAGTCTTTCCGGAACATTTTCAAAAATTAAGTTGAAAAAATTAATTTTTGTAAAAAAGTTGCCATTTTAAATCCCCCCCAATGAGCAGGTTAAGTGATAGATTTTCAAAAAAATGATATCAAATGAAAGGTAAATATCTAAGGTTTTAGTATAAAAAAAAATTATCTTGATTTGTTGATTTTTGAAAAAGTTATGGAAGTTTTAAGAAAGAAAAGTGAAAAAAATTCGAAAATTAGCGATTTTTAAATTTGTAATTTTTTTGGATATTTCCCCCATTTGCGGGGAACGAGGGAATTTTTTTCAATTTTTAAGGGTAATGTCTTCAACTAGATACGATTTGTGATCTTTTGACGTATTTTTGAAAGAAATCGGTCCAGTGAGAGCTGAGAAAAAGTGGTAACAGACACAAAAAAAAAAAAAAAAAAAAAAAAAAAAAAAACACACATCATAGTAAAATTAATACCTTCTCCGCTTCGCATCAAAGCTAAAAAAAATGAAAAAATATCGAAAATTAGCGATTTTTAAATTTGTAATTTTTTTGGAGGTTTCCCCCATTTACGGGGAACGAGGGAACTTTTTTCAATTTTTGAGGGTAAAGTCTTCGACTAGATACGATTTGTGATCTTTTGGCATATTGTTCATCAAAATCGGTCCAGCGAGAGCTGAGATTGAGCGTTCACAGACACAAAAAAATAAAAAATAAAAAAAAAAACACATCATAGTAAAATTAATACCCTCTCAGCTTTGCATCGAAGCTAAAAATACTTGTCGTAAATAACATTTCTACCAATGCTCCTGAAGTTATGAACATTCTTATACTAGTACTGGAAGAGCATGATAAAGTGATTCATTAGGATAACATTTTTAAATCGATAAATAAATACTAATTAACAATGCAAAAAAATATCTTCAATTTTACAATTATTTTAGGAGAATTCTAGTGGTTAATGATAAATTAACCAACCTATATTTACAGAGTTGACCAGACTTAACTATCAACTCTTATAATTTTTGATCGAATAATCATTTTATCATTTTAGCTTAGGTTTTACTATGATGATTTGTTTTTTGTGACTGTTATCACTTTTTTACAGCTCTCACTGGACCGATTTGTTTCAACGATACGTCAAAAGATCACAAATCGTATCTAGTCGAAGACATTACCCTCAAAATTGAAAAAATTTCCCTCGTTCCCCATAAATTTACTGTAATATGTTAATTATTATTATTATTACTTTTTGTGTTGCCATTTTTCTCAGCTATTACTGAATTGATTTTTTTCAACGATATGCCAGAAAATTACAAATGTATCTAGTTGTTGAAGTATATTACCCTCAATAGTTTAAAAAATTTCTTCATTTTCTAATAATAGGGAAAATCCCTCAAAAATTTATGATTTTTGAAATTGTAAAATTTCGACAGTCAAATGTGGATAAAATTAAATAATTTTTTTGTAATTACTTAATGTATGATCCTTTCTTCATGTATATGTTTTTACATATTTGACACATATCCTACCCACGGCAGGGTTCCAATAAAACAACTTTTGCATGACAAGTTAACCTTTACAACTATTGTAGTTGTTCCGGAATTATTCCGTCCTCTTAACATATGTTAAATTAAAGTTTATGTTGCATACCACAAGATCAATAAATATTTGACCGAACACTTTATCTTCTATATGCTAATAGCCTCCTATTAGTTAAACAAAATATGATTTTTTTGTGAAAAAAATGACCGGTTTTCGTGTTGTTATAATTTTTTAAGTTAGTAAAATGTATATTTTAAAAAAATGAATTTATATTATTATAAGGAATATGGGATAGACCTAGTAAATGTTTAATAGTGTATAAATCAATAAATAAATAATACTAAATAAGATTTAAACAAATTCTAAATATTTTTATTTTAGAAAAAATTTACTGTTCAAGGATAAAAATATCACTTTGTGCATATATTTCCATACAGTTATGATAGTAATGGATACTAATTTTTTTATTGTGTATTAATATTTAATTCTTAACTAATCCGCACAATTTTTTTAGGGGAGCAATGTTTTAAATTGTACCTGACCAATCAATTGGTAAACCTGAATCTAGTTATCGTGGGTAATATTTTTATTTCTAATTAGTCTGGTATATAATTATTTATAACAGTTATGCAAATTATGCTAGTATAATTTTACACAATTCTTTATTAAACTTTACATAAAGTTTAAGCTTTTTGTTTGAAGTCTGTAAAAGATTTTAGTATTTCATTTATCAAACATGGAAATTACTTTGCAGGATGTTTTATAAAGCTTTCATGATTTAATAGTATATTCGTCAGATTTTTTAGTCATAGCACTAATATTGTTTAAAGGACATTTTTCTAAAATTAAAATAAGATTCCTAATAATACGTTATATGTTTTAACGTAAAAATATATAAAAAATAATACCTGAATTTTTAAATGTTTTATTAAATATGTTTGTATTCTCAAAAAAAATAATTTGTGCTATTATTAAAATTTATCTATAATGGGGTCTATTATAAATAGTACATTTTTTTTTTAAAGATATTCGTAAATAATTTAATTTATTTTTAAAGATATTTTTGATATAAAAAGGAATATTTACAAATTTTATATTTTTAAAATTATAATGAAATGTTATTAATTCCAAATACAAAATAACATCAATAAAAACGTAAATCAAATTTTTTTATAAAGCACGAGGAAAAATTAAAAACAAAATGTAATACTTTTAATTATGATATACAAATACAATAATCTGTATATTAGTTGAAATATATCGACATCATCAGTTTTTAATTAATTGGTTAGTCTGCTGTTTGTATCAATAAAATGTTATAAAGCATTGTGGTGCCGGCCGGCTTTTGCGCTGACGCCACTACGGCCAGTTGGGCGCATACAGTCCCTTTCATGAAGCACGTGAGATACCCGCTGACTACCGCGCGGTACGGTCCCCCGTAGGTGGCCGACAAACGACCTACGCACAATATTTAAGCGTCTGTAATAATTTCATTTTTCAATGTTCGATTGCCATTCCAATCTGATATAAATTGTGTTCATATTTTTTTGTCGCGTTTTATTTTTTGTTGCAGTGGCGGCATTTTTATTATCATAGTGATCAAAATTTACTAAATTTCACGAGTCAATCGGATTTTGTGGACATGATAAAAGTTATATGAAAAAACTTTCTAAGTACGGCAGCGCATTGGCTCCAGAAAAAAGCTGCTGTATAGAATCAAAAACGCCACAGGTAAAATTACTATTACAAGATTAGACGGCTTAATAATTTATGTCCGGTACACGTCAAGGCGCATATTAATTTCTTACTTGTGTCAAGATCTTCGGGTAAATTGGTTTTATTTGAAAAATTCAATCTCCCAATCATTGATTTATAGCTTCGAATAAAAACCAGCTATAAGTCACTCATGATAGTATTGAATATTGTGTAAGAGCATTTCCTAAGTTTACCTTACTATTTTAATGATTATTTACCGAAAAAAATACTGTTCGTGGCATTTTCAAATATTATTATATTTTCTTAAAAAAAGCGTACATAATAAGTAGCTTGGTATTACAAAACGCTTAGTTATTAAAGATATACACTACAATGTTGTCTATTTTATTCGTTAAGTAATTTATGTTCAATTTCTTCCAAAGATACTAAAGATATTATAATACTACGTTTAACTTACTACGGCTTCGTTCACTATGTCTAACAATAAGAAATTTCACTACTCATTTATTGCTCTACTAATAGCCCATTGCGAGATTCATATTGTTTGATCAACATTTTAAAACTGAATTTACTTTTTCCACAATAAAATATAAAAAATATGGTTTTACTAGTAAAGACGATACATATTAATTGACAGATGACTGGCCTTTATAAAATACATCGACCAACCATCGAAAACGTTAAAAAAAAACGAGTCATATCTCCCATTATAATATTATAATATATTGAAATATTTCCTATGAAAAACAAACAAAAAATCACTGTCCGCAACGTTCATCCAATGCTGTAACACAAACATAAATATTTGTGCGTTATAAATAATGCCTTAGAAATGTCACCTAGTGTTCACCTGGTGCTTGTCAAAATGAAAAATGTTTTTGGATTTGATGTGTTTTAAAATACAGTTATGTTGACGTTAACTTGTATAGTGGACACATTTTTTTCCGCTTATCTTATTATTATACTAGTCAAATTAAAACTCATTCGCAACTTTTTTACATTCCCAATTGTTCTAGTTGTAAGTTGTAAAAGCCAAGAGCTGTCAAATCGAATGCAAATTACTTGAAGATAAATCAAGACGATAAAGCGAAATTAATATTAATGATCTGTATTGCATTTCTCCCACAATTGGAATTATTCGATTTTCATTCCGCCTGTCGTGACATAAATAAATCCTATTTCGTTTTTGAATTTCTACTATTGTGTTGTTTACACAGATAGTATATGTACCGCGATGAGATTTACTTCATTTTTTAGTGCAACTCATGTCATTCTATTTACACGTCGGCTTTGGATATCTTATACAGTAGTTTATAAAATTCACATGCTGTATTTTTTTCTATGCACAAGCATTGTCACCTATCAAATTTGTATCATGTAAGATGTACAAAATGTACTTACAATAAAACTAATGGTGTAATTAATTATATATACGCGTTATATATATATTTAGTATTAATTTAATTAACTGTCTCTGCTCAGTACTTTTCCGATGGTAGGTGATGTATAACACAAATGATAAATGCATCGTAATAAAACTCGGATTGTGAATTTTTATGATCAGTATAATCAAATTTAATTCATAACCATAGCCGAATTTAACATACTATGGTTTATTATTTAAACGCTCGCTAAATTTAATCCCAGTCCTATTAAAAATAACAGTTATTTCGGAATAATTAATATCACAATAAAGTATGAGGCACATTATTTGCTACTAAAAAATATGTCACGATTTGGACCTAATTTTTCAACTTTATGTAAAATAAATGTATTCTGTTCTATTATAATAAACTAAAAATTAAAAAACACATAATAAATTTCCCCTGTTGATTATATTTGTCCACTGAAATTCAATATTCTCATTTATGAAATAAATAAGCGATATGGGTAACAGAAAACAACAGTATCGATAACGAAAGTATTTTATGATAATTATGGGTTTTGTTTTTTACAAAACCCATAATAGTTATAGTTTTAATTTTATAAAAATTTAAATCTAATATGAGACATTTTGGTCGTATTTAATATGAACAAAATTTACTATGCTCTCCAAGTGTGGGGGGCTTTTTATTTATTATCCATTAACAGAGTTTTCTTATTGCTGAAATGATGTTTCAAAACATCAATAGAAATAAATAAATAATCTAAACAAGTTAAAGTGACAATATATTCCAGCATGTCATTTATATCATTAAAATGAAACATATTGTTTGAAACTAAAGTTACGTGCTATGATTTCATATTTTTGTGACATAAAAATAAATTTAACGTTTTACTTCCGACTATACTTTGATTACATTTGTCATTTAGAAAATTATGTGTTCTACATGGACACAATCCATTCATTAGTACGTTGATGTACTTAGCTCAATCCTAAATAAACGTTTAGTCCACATTGAACGCTGTAATAACTATGTTTCACTGATTTTTTTCTCGCGAAATTTTAATTAAATTCAGTGTGTGATCTTAAAAAATAAATATGCGTCATGTGAGATTTTATACAACGTTTGTAATATTAAACAACAAAATAATAAAGCATTGTTCTAATAATTACTTAATAAAATGTCTAAAATTATTATAGCAGTCGGTATTAGGAAATGAGACGTGACGTTAATCTCTAAAAATAACATTTCTATTTACACGTATAAAGAATGCATTACAATAAAGCGTCAATTTTGACGATCTTTAGCATGTACTGCTTATTGAAAAAAAACCTACTAAATAACAAACAAATTGCAGGATAGTCATAAAAATCATAAGAACATAATGTTTTCCAATTTTGTTATTTGAAATGTGTATACTTTGAAAGAAAAAAACAGTACACGTAGAAAATTAGAGCAGTAAAATTACAACACAACGAAGCGAAAAACATTTTTATCGAGTAGTTTTTATTAGTCTGGAAATTGAATGGTTTAGCCATGTTCATACGTGTTGTGTTCAACAATTAAAGACAACGGGCAAAGTTCGGGGAAAAAAAAATATTGGCAACAGCACTTTAATTTATATTATTCAAAAAAGCTATAATAGCTTTATATGGTAATTAAAAAAAAACCAGCACAGTGGGGACGTGGCATGTTTTGGTCAAGTATAATGATATCTAACAGTGATTAAAATCACTATCATAAAAAATGCTTCGATGCAAATCTGTAGATAGTGTTTAATTTTAAAAAATTGGTAGATTATTCCAAAAGCTACATGATCTCCTATTTCCTATTTATATCCTGATTACAAGTTTTATGATTTATAAGTGTAATATTTATATATAAATAAAAGGAAATGGTTTTATTTAAAAAAAAAAGTATGTCGAATGAAAAAGGTATATAAATAGTATTTATCATAAAAAAATTGTATTGATCCATCAATTTTTCAACCAGTTATAACGTTAAAAATGAATTTTTTTTAAAAAAATCGTATTTTTTTTAACTTTCATGTCCGTTTTCACTATGAAAACAAAATAAAGTCCATAATTTCTTTTTTCTCATAATAAAGTATATTACATCAGCTTTAATATAAGGTATATATAAAAGTGTCAGTATTTCAGGAACACTTTCAAAAATTAAGTTGAAAAAGTTAAT
This sequence comes from Daktulosphaira vitifoliae, assembly GCF_025091365.1. Classification (NCBI taxonomy): domain Eukaryota; kingdom Metazoa; phylum Arthropoda; class Insecta; order Hemiptera; family Phylloxeridae; genus Daktulosphaira; species Daktulosphaira vitifoliae. Next base: position 16,018,330 of record NW_026099572.1, on the reverse strand, counting down.
TTTTTGAGAAAAAATTATCATAATGAATCCCCCCCTGTGGGTAGGTAAAGGATCAGATTTATAAAAAAAATATATCAAATGATAGGTAAAGACATTATGCATCTGTAAAAAAAATGATATTGATTTGGCCATTTTTTTTTAAAATATGGCAGTTTTAAGTAAAAAAAATGGAAAAAATTTCGAAAATTAGCAGTTTTTAAATTTGTAATTTTTTTGAAGATTTCGCCCATTTACGGGGAACAAGGGAAATTTTTTAGGGTAATGTCTTCGACTAGATATGATTTGTAATCTTTTAACGTATCGTTGAAACAAATCCGTTCGGCGAGAGCTGAAAAAACACATCATAGTAAAATTTTATGAACATCTTGGGAAGGTCTTAATTAACTATTAATACGAGTATATTTATTTTAATTGGGTTAATTTAAGATTTTTCAGTTGATTTGTTTCTATAATTTTATTGTTTGATGCATTATTCGAAATTAGATCAATTTTAGTTATAAATATTAACATATGTATGATAGAATAAAAAGTTATAAGAACTACTCTTAATTTATAGTCTTTATATTTACATAAAAAATTATGTTTTTCATCAAAATGGATCTCATACTAACATAGTGTAAGAGATGATTAAATTTTACATGCCTGACAATATATTTTATACATACAGTGACTTGTAAGCATGACAGTCACTTTAAGTGAAGTTTTTATTTACGTAAAAAGATAACTAAGCCCTCAATTCAAAGTAAATGCCTTTTTTATCATATACATGCTATAATAATTTTGAAATTCTTATAAAGGAAAATATCAAATCGAATGTATAAAGTAAACAAGTCGAAACGCACGTCGTATAAATAAATCATTTGATAAACGTTTCATTCTACTTTAAATTTAACAACAGGAGAATGTATGTAATGTAACTTTCATTATAATCAATAATTATTCAGACAATCGACCAAATCTCATGGGCTTATGTAGTTTATTTTACATAAAAGGATTCACAGGCTACAAAATTAAAACATGAGTAAAATTTACAGCCGTATATTTTTAAGTTTGAAAAATAATAAAAATTGTAATTTTTTGTATGTTGAATTAGTGTGATTTTTATGTTTTGTGCTTCATCAAAACTTTGTTTTTATTTTTCCTGACTAAAAAATTTACATATATATCGATGTGAACCATTGACATTTGCACTAGATGATTGTGTTTATTTTGAACTAATATTATCAAACATGTAATTATGTAACATGTAACATTTTTACTAGTAAGACACATTTAATGCTAATTTATTATAAAGAATCATAAATATTTAAATTTGTATAAATTGAGTTAATAAATTAGCAAGAATGCGATTAAGATAAAGATTAAGTATATTACTATTATATTTTTTTTCCTTTTAATATTGACTATAATATTTATGAAAATATTTTTTGGTAGATTAAATGTCGAAAAATTAATTTCAGACCAAAAATCTGAAATGAATTTTTCGTTTATTGTAATAACATATATATTAAGAAATATATCAGTTTATATTAAGACATTAGCAATTCATAATATTAATTAAATTAGCATAATTTTTCAATTAAACTTAATGTATAAAATATATTAATAACTTGAAAAATATCATTTAAAAAAAATACCATCAATGAGTACCATATTTAATGACTTAATTATAGTAAAATAATAATGTATAGTTTTAATCAGGCAAATAAATGTCTTGTAGAACATAATATTAATTTTTATAATAGATGCTGCTATTTTTCTCTTTGACTTAGTAGTAGTTTCCATTGTATTTATCGGAAAAATCGGATCTTTTAAAATAATTTCTTGAAATTATTTTTATTACTTTCTTGATTTGTTAAACCAGACAAAATGTTAAAACATCTAGAAAAAATATTTAATAAAACAAATGTCGAAAAATCAATACCTTTTCAATGTCACATCGAAACCGAAACACTGTTTTAAACAAGCAGTGTTTAAAACGTAACAACCCTGATTATTAATAAAATAAAAATAAAGTAGAGAAGATTAAGGTCTACGAAGTTTCTATATATATGACATGATTCACTTGCATAGGTGATTATCAATGCAAATAATTTGACTCAATAGTTATCAATATTTTAATTAAATACATCAGGTTTAAATAAAAAAATTAGTTCACAGTGATTGAAATAAAATACAAATTACCATCACAATTCAAAAGAAATTAAATTTTGCATAAGATTAAGTTACATAAAAATAACTTATTTTTTAAATAATTTTGTAGTTATATAAACTTGATTTGTATAATAATAATTTTTATCATAGGTAACCAATAATATTTTATAATTAAAATATAAAATCGTTTTTTACTTAATTTCTTAAGTTAAGGTATGTATTATAGAATAAAAATAGTAGTTTGCTATTTGAAAACATTGGTTGTGTGTTCGATGGTTGTGAAGTAGAAAAGCAAATGGTTTTGGTATATTCGGTCCTTCATAGTTTCTTATATTGGGTATAATAAATTATTGTAGAGTGAAACGTTAAGTATGACCTAGTTTGGAAAATTCGATAAAATAAAAAGATAATGTTCTAATGATAGAAAAAATGTATTTAACCCCAAAAGTGACAATAAAAAAAAATCACTACTGAAATGTGACTCCAGAGATTGTGTTAATGAAAATATATAATTAAATATATTTGTGAAACGTGTAATCATAATCACGTTCAATTTGTAATATGAATTCAGTGACCAATTAATTTTTGATCCATTCTTTTAAGGAAGATGTGCATGGAAAGGATAAAATGATGTTATTCGATTTTAACATTGTAATATTCTTCATTGAATTATGGAAAAGCGAAGTAAAATTTCATTATTATTTTTACTTGAAGTTCATCACAACTTTGTTCCTTCTTATCCTTTCAGAAGTGATAACAACTCGTTGACTGAATTATTATTCGTGTATTCAGCACACAAGAGATAATGAAACGGACCTGAAAACATCAACTAACAACAAGAACACTTATGTCTGACAATAGTCATTTTTATACAGCTTTTTTCACTGGCTTGATACTGTTAAAGTTTTATTTAAAATAACTTTTCTACATTTTTGCAATTTTATTTATTAAAATAAACTTTATATCAATGAAAATAACCAAAATATTTATCACAAAAATGTGTCTTATCATAATCTTAAAAAATAATGTCCACTAAGGTTATAATATTTTACACCATTTCAAATTAATTAGAAAAAAAATAATGTCGCAACAGTAATATATGTATTTTTTTATAGTTAATTTATCTTGGATAATACGGCCGTTGGCTACATTATATTATATTTGTTTATATAGTTATTATTATTGTGTCTATATTTCTAATAATAACAATTTTGCTCTAGAACATGATTACATTCAGATAATGATTATACGTGTATACGTACATCATATATTTTCTTGTTTACTGATTGCTCGATTTCGTAAAAATTATATTCTGGGTAAAAGAAATTTGTAAATAAATATAACAAATTTTTTCCTCTTAATTTAGATTTAAATATGACATCCGAAAATATACATAAAATAAATAGCTGTTGTAAAATAAATATAGTTCAAGACGATAATATAATTTTAATGATCACATAATATATACTTAAAAATTAAATAAACTTCAGGATAAAAATTGATAAAAAAGATTGTTTTTATGGTTTTAGTCAATTTATATCAAAATTATCCCTGTATAAATATAAAAAGTGAAATTTGTACCATCTTAAATGTAAGAATTATAAAATGTGATTTACACCAAAATTTCATTTAATATGTATCACAAATTATTAATAATTATCAAGAATAAATATTACATAACTTGCTATTCTTTTAAGATTAAACACGGTAACGAAAGTAATTTTTAAAACATTCTATTTTAGATTTTTGCATATTTTTTTGTTATATTGGAAATATAACTCAAAATATTTTTTAATTTTATACAAATTATAAAAATAAATACAATTTAATAAATAACCAAGAATTGTAAAAAAAAAATCCAAGGTTATTCATAAAAGTTTATGAACATAAAAACGCAAAATTAACTTTTGATACAAATTATCTCAACTCTACATATCAACTGCTATTCAAATAAAAAGTTAACTAAGTAGTTTTAAATATTTGATAAATTGTTATACTGGAAAAAATCTGGTGTATTCATCAAATATTTAGAAATTCATATTATAATTATTATAATAATGATCAGTTTTACATACTTCTATTTCCAAACTTAACATGTTAAAGAGGGTGTTGGCCTTCTCTAGTATATTATAGAGTCAAAGATGGTTCTTGGCTAAGCCAATGATGGACGGTAAGGTATTTGGGCCGGCTTGTACCAGAGACATAGCATCACTAATGAAAAAATTACAATAATAATCTCGCTGGCACTTTGGGAGTCGAACCTGCGACTCTGTGTCAGGAAACATACGTTTCAACCTACTAGGTCTATTATATTATAATATACAGGTTGTTCAGTAAGTTAGGAAACGGTTAAATCGTTACAAAAAATGAGTACAATAGAAATTCATTTCCTTACTTACTGAACACTCTATATAATTTATAGTCTATGGGTGTTCAGTAAATAAAAAAAAGAGGTTCTATTGTTCTTATTGTTTATAACAATTGATATTATTCTTTACATTTTGAACCTTTAATATATGTATTATAATTTTATATTTTTTTGAACTATTTAAATATTTATATTGTCGTTAAAAAAAATATATTTAGCGTCCCTATTAACTATAAGAAGTGATACTAAAATGTAATTATTAATTCATAAATAAATACATATATTGGTAACTAATAATTTAGTGGGTTAGGATAAATGGATCGTCCAGTAACGCGTTATGTTAATAAAATGAGTCACTCTATAAAATCTTAAGTTAATCATAAGATGAATCACAAATTTTTTTTTTTTTCATCATATGTCTAAAAGGTATTGATAAAGAAAATTAATATTATACATACGTGTTAAGGTGCTAAATTTAATCGAACATGACATTAAATTATGTACGAGTAATACTAAAATATAGTATAGTATGTATAGATTCGTACGAAGTTAATCTACTGTGTAATATAGAGCTAATAGCATTATTTAATAAATTATGTGTAACAAGAAGTGCTATAGACAGCGAAAACTCCATCTTAGATTATTAAATTAGTTATAAAAAGTCGTGGAACTCAAATGATTTTGGTAAGTAATTTGCATGTATTTTTTTTGCATTTCATTTATATTAAAATCGTAAGTATATACTGATAGAACACAACACTGAAACATTAATTCTCTTTTATTTTAATGGATGTTTGTATCGTTTTCTTTTTGTAATGTATTCCACATCTAATATTTATTACTATTAAATTTAGTTGTCTTAGTTGTTTGAATTAAAAGGTCCGTTAACTAATTTTCATAAATAATTTAATAGAATATTATTTTACACCGGGTTTTATTCTTTTTATAAAAGCAAAAACCCTATTGCTTTTTAAGATATAAATTAATAACAAAAAATTATCCAATCTTCTTAAACTGAACCAAAATACTCACCAAAAAAGTTTTCATTTCAACTTTTTAATTAAATAGGTCTACAAAGGTTTAGATCTTTCAAATACAACAAATAATAAATTAAATTATAAAAAATGAAATTATTTTTTACAGTATTATAATTTTATACATTATAGAATTTACCAATATAAGGTAAAAGTTTTTTTACTAACCTTTGTTAAACCAAAAAAGACCATAAAAGGAACTTTATTATTTCATTACTATATTTAATATAATAATAACATTAAAATCTAGAGTTTTTTGCACTAAATACAAACCAAAAGTATCTTTCTAAATTATTTATCTAATTAAGTACAAATTTTTACATATTTTTATACATAATCAAAACTATTGAGATATATATAAACCACATCCATCATTTGAGTATACATAAATATATACAATATATAATGTTATAGAATTTTAATTTAAATATATTTGAAAAATTTCTATTTGCGTATGAATATTTAATAAAAAATTTTAAATATTAAAATTATAAATAATTCATTATATTAGTAAAACATAATAAAAATAAACGAGAAAAATTAAAGTCGCGAGTGAAATAACTTGATACGTTTATTTAAAAAAATGTTATCTGATTTTTTGTTTTATTGGTCATGTATTTACAATAAATAATAGAGTTATCAAACTGATACAGACCAAGACGAAAATACGCCTGATATATTTTTTCTCATGAAGTGTATTAAGTTCCATATGACTCCGAAGTTTGCAAGATTACCAAGTAAGTCAAACAATAATAATATTAATTTTTTCAAGTCAATCAATATCGCTTAGGAGAAGTTTCTTAAATTAGAAATAATAAATCATTATCGTAATAGAGGCAGATTACAAATGGGGGCTTATTAATTACATTTAAAACTTTCTAATTTTCTAAGTCAATCACAGTGGGAAATCTTCGAATAGAAGATGTACCAAGTGATTAAACATAAATTTAAAAGAAAAAATTGCAAAATTTACTTTTAGAACACAAAAGTAAGGGCCAAATAAATAATTTTAATAAGAGTCCGGTAATTTCAGTTTCTAAAAACTAGGGGACGATTTAGTTAAAAACAACATTGTGATACCCATTGAATAAACTGAAATTCTTAAGACAAGTTTTTTAACGAAAAAAATTTAAAACAAACTTATGGTGATTTTCTAAAAATTTGTGTTAGGTATGTAGATGATATTTTCGCAGTAATAAATAAAGACTTTAATATGGAGGTCTTTATACAACATTTAAATTCTTTTTACCCATCGATTAAATTCATATATGAACAAAAAGTAGAGGGAAAATTGCCTTTTTTGGATTTATTAGTTGAAAGAGTAGAGGAGGAACTAAATTTTGAAATTTATCAAAAAAAAAAACGCACACATTCAGGTACATTCGGAACAAATCGAACCACAACTGGCAACACGAATTGGCAGCTTTTAATAGTATAGTTTACAGATTAATTAATATTCCGATGAATTAAATAGATTTTTATAAAAAACTGGGGCTTATAAGAAAAATAGCTCAATTTAATGGGTGTAACGAAAACATAATTTCAAATTTAGTCCGAACACATAAGTAGAATAAAGAAAGGAGGCTAGCTAGTACTTTAACTAGGGCAGGGGAACAATAAGTAATTAGATCATTCATTTTATATTATCCGATCATCTTAAATACACTAGCTAGAATTTTAAAAAATTTTAGTATTACTTTAGTAACATCTAAGAGTAATAATTTAAGAGATTTATTAGGTAATCCTAACGATAAGATAGAAGAAGGGAGGAAATCAGGCATTTATAAAATACAATGTAATAAATGTTACGTAGGAGAAACAAAAAGAAATATAGAGGTCAGGTTAAAAGAGCACTTAAGGAACATTAAAAATCAAGAAGTTGAAAAATCTCCAGTGGCTGAACATTTATTGACACATAATCACGCCATTAAAACCATAAAACTAATTAAAAACGTAAACATAATTACAAAGAACTTAATATAAGGGATGAGGCAATAGAAATGTTTAAAAATTAAAACAATTTAATTAATTGGGATCTTGGCCCACTGAAAAATTCATTATTAAACTTGAGTTAACTGGCAAAATGTGATAATATTAGTAGCGGCTTGTGGGTTCTGGTGGTGGAAGTGCGACTTTAAATATAATACCGCAAGTTTTAGGTATAAAAAATTGTCAAATTAAATATAATAAAATAAAACACAATACACATATATTATTATTTTAAAGGTCACAGTAGAAAATAGAAATGAAAATAATAATAATAGCGATTATATTATTATAATAATCGATAACGACAAGAAGTTAATTCTAAAAATAAATTACCAAATATAGAAATATACTAATATTTTAACGTATGGACGACGCTGCCGGTCGTCCAAACAATGCTCGTGTGTGCAAGTGTACCTGAACATACTGAAGGAATCAACTTTAATGTTCACACACGACAAATGTATTATAACTATTTAAAAATTTGCATTTTTAATGAAAATTTAGAATTAAGAATATGCAATCAATTTTCTTCTTTTAATGAATTTTAGTAGGGGGTGTGATCGCCTCGTCATTCAAGCCACGAGCCACCACTGGACAATATTACTTAGTGATAATGTCACTAAGTGATAAGGTCACTAGAGGTATATGAGGGAGATTTTTCTAGTCGGGGTATGAGTATGTGTTTAGTGTTGATAATGGTAACATTATTTCCAATCAATCGTGGATAAGATGAGAGAATTTATACTTAGATACTTTGGTCATGTTATGAGGAGAGAAGAATCGGAAGATTTAAAAACATTTAAAGAAATGAATGTTGAAGGAAGAAGAGGTAGAGGAAGACCAAAAAAGAGATGGAGGGATGCTATTGAATGCGAAATGAAGACAGCTGATGTGAGCGTAGATGATGTAGAAGATCGTGTCAAGTGGAAGTTTAGGATAAGGGTGGCCGACCCCAAGTAGTTGGGATTAAGGAGAGGAAGAAGAAGAAAAATAATGGTAACATTATTTCCGAAATACGTATCGACGATTTTTCAGTAATTTTTTGTGGCTTTTTGAGTTTATAATTTTTAGTGTTAAATTAACAATATTTGTAATATAGTTTTATTTTAAGTAATATAAGTCAAAAGTAATCAATTTTTATTATACATGTATTTACAACTTCAGCAACTTCGACAATTAGTTACATATAATATTAATATTACTTTCATTTTAAATTTTACAGTACCAAATTATTTCTGATTAAATTACATAGTGTACTAAATATTTTGAATATTCTATAAACATAATTTAAAAAAATGGTGTTTAATTAGTTTCAAATTGAATTCACATAAAACTTAAAATTATATTGATTTACAATCTTGCCTACAGGGCCGAAATAAAAAATATTTGAAATTAGGATCGATAATGATAATAAATAATTTTATAAAAAAAAAATTTATAATAATAAAATAAACTGAACAAAAATACACATCCAAAGTTATAATTGAGTGACAAAGCTTTGTAAGTGTTTCTTCTTACCATTATTCAAACCAGTAATAATAATTACTTAATGGATCGAAAACCTAGTGAATTTTTATTTTTAAAAGTAAAAATAAATCAAATTGATATCATTAATAATTTACCACACTAATAACTATTTAGATCGTTTTAGCCACGCAAAGTTATGATTACGCATAATACAATATAAATGTTATGTTTTAAATATATAATAAATAATATAATAGTAATTTTTATCAAATGGCATTACACGAATGACGTGATTTTATTATTGTAATAAAAAAAAAAGTAATTTTATAAATATCAACACATATTGGTATTTTTAATTACTTAGATTGTTCATAATTGATATTTTATAATACATAAAATATTCAACTACTGATGATAATTGTGCATCTATTAGTTAATTTTTTATGAAATTATAATTAGACATGTGTTGTTTATTGCTATAGACTATTTTTTAGCTCATAAACTATTTAATTGTGGTTAAAAATAATAACAATAAACTACAAGCATGTAATCAATACTTTATTTTTTAATTTAAAATCTTGTGATTTTAATGATTTAATGAATTGGATAGGGATAAATAAATTTTAACTAAATAATTAATAAAATTTGTTATGTAATAATCAATCTCTGTGTGAAATTTTAGAATTTGGAAAAATCCAAAAATAATTAAATTGTTTTTATTTTTTACGTTAAGTATTGTTTTTAAAAATAAATAAAAGAATAAACTATAAATCAACATATCTGTCTGTTAACATAATTTATCTGTTGTTTTTACATTCCACATACTATTTTATACTTTTTAGTAAATCGAACGTAAGTCACGATTAGTATCATGTTGATACGGCACTTTCAAAATCATAGATAGCCTTAGATTAGGAGTTTATAAGTTAAGAAGGCTAGGAATAGCTTAGGCCTTTCAAAATTTTAAATATACAGTTATAAAAAAAAATTTAGAGAGGGATATAACATATATGTTTTTTAAATTATAATTATGCCTTGAAGACTTTATTTTGTTGTTAGTGAAGTGCAGGTGACGCGATGTGACGATTATTTCATGTATTACTACAATTAATTCTCAAAAATGTTTGTGAAATTTTTTATTTTTGTTTTATATTTAAAGTGAAGCAATGTATGTGCAAAAATCATAAATAACAAATAGCAACTATTGGTTTGTTTTTAATTTTTTTTTTTATTTGCTGATCAAAAGATCATTAGATGTATAGAATGTATAAAAATGAATTATTTTAAATACATTTACTGCTAATATCAATCAAAGAATTAAAAATTCCATATAGTTTAAATTTGAAATTTTTCACATTTTAAATAAATAAAAAAATTACTTTTGTAGATCTTCAAGAAATAACTTATGTATTATAATTGTTTAAGAGAACGTGCGATTATCAGAATAACGTTACTTTTCTCGACAAATGTGTGAAACTGAATTGGTGAAATAATAAAATAGGAAACCATCGTAAGACTAAGTCTTATAATTTTGTTAAGGTTTATCGTAAACCAATATTTATGATATAAAACAGGTTCGAAAATATGTTATCTATTATGTATTTGTTTGGGTCGATAAAAGTGTATATAAGTTGACTAGAAATAAAGAGGACGTAGGAGTAAATTAACTTATATATAGACGTCGAATTTAAAAAAACTTTGTTTTTATCGGTAAATGGGACAGCAAGTATGTTTAAGCAAACAATTAAAAAAAAATCTAACTCTTAATCATTTTTCATAGGATAATTAACATAAATATATTATATATATTTTTTTTTTCTTAAGCCTTATTAATAGCAAAATAATTTTTAGAGCATCTATTTCTTTTGATAAATGTATTATATTTAAAAATAATATAAAAAAATAAATAAAAATTATTTTGTATGTCGCTGCCAACTGATAAACAATGATATTTAAGTTTAGTTTGTTTAAAATTTTTTCCAAAGTATAAATTATTCATGAAGAATTTTATCTTTTTAGATATTTTAACCTTTAACCAATACTAATATTTTTCCATACAGTAACTTTATCCAGCAAGTTCACCTATATCTTTTAAACCCAATCGCCAGAATGTTATATTAAGATATAATTTAAAATATAATTTATTTATTCTCTTTTTTTTTATATTTTTTTTTTATATTTTAATGACTTCTGCCATATTTCATACGTTTTCCTTATAATTATAATTTATAATGTAATTTAAAGGTTCAATTAATAAAATGCATTGTTATAATTCGTTTTGCCTTTTAATGTGTGTCAGTCATGATGATTAATTAAATAAAAAATTTTGATGGCCTCTCTATCAATGATTAATAATTAATTGTTATTTGTATGCTCGTGTATTGTACACACTTAAAATTATCTACTTTATTTTTCTAAAAATATACGAGAAATATTTCACTAAAATTAAGAGTACATTTTCCGAAAAATATTTTCCGATCCTCACTTGGGAAATGCGTCATTGCAAGCCATTTACTTAACGGTACATTAAAGGCGTTTTAGGGCTTCAACAATTCATAGTCAACGTCATGTTGCAACACAATCAAGCGTTTGTGGTGATATTGTTGAAGTTAAAACAATATTGAAATCAAAATCCTAAAATCTTGTTCTTGTTCTTATATATATATATATTTTTTTTTGTTTTTGTACCAATATTTTATTTTCGTAGGTGTTTGAAATGATTTATTTGTCATAATATCATATCATATTATTATTACTAATAAGAAGAAAATAGAGTAGGTAATAATTATAAATAGAATTAAATAATTTAAAATAGAATAATTTGTCTTCTGATGAAGACATATAGAATAACACATGTGATACCATTTCAAAACAGAATAGATTCCTAAAGTTGAAACTGGTCGTGACCAGTTAAAAAAAAAAATTCTTAAAATTTAAAATAAATTTTAAGATAACTCTCGACTTAATTTAATACTAATCATATTTTTTTAATAATTAGCTCGCAAGCGCTGTATATCACATGTGTGCATATACTACTACTACCAACAATAAACATAAGTTAAGATAAATAACAATTTTACATATGTCTTAGTTTAAACAACTACTTTGATAAGAAATCTAATTTTACAATAAGTATTAGCAGAATAATAATTAATGTTAATAAATATAAATGATTTGGAATTACAAAATGTTTCGCAATGACCTTTAATGAAGTTTATAAAAGTATGTTCTACTATATAGGTTGTATACTTATCTATTGATTTTGAATACTAGTAATTTGAAAGGCAAAAATAGAATTTAGGACACGCCTATTTTTTATTAATAAAGATAGAAAATATAGTTGTGAACAAAAGGTTAAACTCAATAAAAAATTGAAACATTGTGTAATAGAATACAAAAAGTACTTTAGGCATTTTATTTATTATTTAGCTTAATTATATTGCTATCGAAAACATGTATAAATTAAAAGTTGAAAGTAAATATCTTTAATAATAAATATATTATCTATGTAAAATATTTTAGATTTTTATTTTCCATCGAATATTGACCACTTGAAAAATCAATATTTTTTTAAAGTATGCAAGTAAATAAAATTAAATTTAAACTAATGTAAAGAAACTACTTGATAAAAATTGATAAAACCTTTAAAACTAAAATATTTTATGGATAAAAATTATTTAAGGCAAAATTGTTAAATATAAAGATGTAAGCGCTAAAATAAATAAAGGCTAATTATCAGAAATATTTCTATCAAGCACTTATTAAATTTCAAGATTAACTTAATTGTAAAATTTAAAACTATTAAGTTTTAAAATTTCCGCTTAGGCTAATATAATTGTCGATTCATCCATTTAAAAGTGCAGTTCTCTAAGAGTAATGACTTGGCAAATTCTTTCTAGACCATTGCCAGCAAACCCAAAACTTATCACATAAAATCCATAACACGCACACAAAACTTTAAGTAGTGTTAAATAAGGGTATGATATAGATAAAATATGTTGAATCTTACCTGACACTCGATATTCATTGTCTATGTTCAAAATATGTTTATTACAGAAAATATATTAAAATTATGTTATGCATCAGTTTGTTATTCACTCAATAATATTATTAATATCGATTCGTCACGTTTTTTTATTTGAAAAAAGTAAGACATTTACAATATTATAAATATTCACGGTTAGAAAATTAGAAGATTTTACAATTGTATAATGTACTAAAAATAAAAGTTACCTACATTAATTATGTAGTGTGTACATTACACACATCACCAAAATTAGTAAATTATTATATACATATTCTTTGGTAGTATTATTAACATTAAAGTGCAAAATAAATCTAAAATTTATTTTTACATGCGCACATATGTTTTTTGTTGTGGAGTAACTTTGATACTCAGTGTTGGGAAAATTCCTTTTTAAATCCCTTTTAATTTCCTTTCCTCGTTCTGTTCACTTCCTAAAGAGAACCTTGTTTCAGATCCTAATTATGTTTTTAAAAAGAACTTGTTCCTCTTCTTTGATGAAAAAAAATTAAACCAGCTATTATTGTTATATTAATAACAATAATATAAAATATTGATTGATTCATTTTTCTTGTTATCTATTAAGTACGATTAAAAAAGTTTAACTTCTATAAGATTCAAATTATCGAACGCCCTGCAACATTTTCAAAAAATGAGTTAAAAAGTGATAAATATGCAAGGATGTTCTCTTTCAAACCCTTTTAATCATAGGTTATTAATTGGATTTTCTAAAAATATATATATTAAAAAAAAGATTTTGTCTTGTAGTATAACTAAAAATTTAATTCTGAAATGTTCATTTTAAGTACAGATATATTTTGTAATGTTGAAATATTTCATAAAACTGTGAAATATTGTTATTTTATAGTTGATTCAAATTCTATTACTACAAAAGTTATAATTAAAAGAAGTTGGATCATGTTAATACCCTTAAGCTTTCATTGTATTTTTTAAAGAAAGTATTTACTATAATAACTTAATAAAAATAATACTTGATATACTGGAATAATTTGTAAAAAACCTATTGAAGAATAATTGTCAAATTAAAAATTATTAATTACTTTAAAAAATTAAAATTTGTCATCCTACTCAGGCGTGGAATAATGTGTGTGGCAGATGATTTTTTTAATGGGTTAAGTCGACATTTATTCACGCTAAAAATTTTTGTAAATCAAAAGAAAAAAAAGCACATTATGATAAAATCAATACCTTTTCAGCTTCATATCTAAGCGAGAAATAATTAAAAATTTTAAAATTATTAAGATTTTTAAAATTTGGTTTTTATGATCATTTATAAAAACCTATACTAATATTATTTTTCTATTGTTATTGCTTATTAATTGTTTGATATTTAGGCTGTATAGGAATAATTATAAAATATATTTTAATTAAAAAAATATTTTATTAATTTTTAATTCATTCAATAAAAAACCAGCAAAGTTGGAACTATCGCAATTAAACATCTTGAAAATACTACATTTAGTTAGAAGTATATAATTTTCTGTTAATGTTAAGATCATTTCCAAGCCATACCTATCACATAATGACACATTTGATTTGTATTTCGGAAATTTGATATTTTAAATTACATCTTTCAACTATAGAAATTATATCTCTTGATCCAAATCATTGATTATATATTGTACCTAAATGTAAAGGATGAATGTTTTTTACCGTCGACCAACTTTTAAAAATAAACAGGTAATGTTTCAAGAAATAATTTTTTTTGGTAAATTACGTATTTTGATTATTTAAAATAGCCGGATGGAAAAGGAGGATATTTTTTACTTATCAATATTGTTATTTCGGTAAAAATTACAATATTTCAATAAATATTAAAATTTTTTGTTGCATTTAAATATTAAAAGCATAATTTAAAACACAATTATAGAGGTATCATAAAATTTTCTTGTCGTCAGCTGATCTCCAAGTTTCTATAATCTAAAAATCCCAATTTATTGACAGAGTGACATGTCCTCAACTTGGTGAGTTTACGATAATGAGATTTCTTTTTAAATCACAAATTATGTCTATCTTGTTAGTAGGAACTTTGCTTTTGACCTAACATTGTTAAGTACTATAGTATGGAGTATTAAATATAATTCAATAATTTATATTATGTCATCATAATAATTTTCCCAAACTTATATTTTTTGTACAATTATGAAGTAATAGATGATATTTAAATCTTTAATTAAGACATTTAAGAAAATTTATTTATACTATTATTTTATTTAATTTATCATTAAGCAATTATAAATCATAAAATAAAAACCTAGCACAGTGTCATAGTGGGAACACAGCAATGTTGAGTAAAAGTTTTTTCTGTATTCTAATGATTTTTAAGAATAAATTGAACAATAGTAGATTTCAGGAAGAATAAATAATCAAAAATTATATTATTTATTATTAATTACTAAATTTAAATATCTACAATTATTACTTGTATTTGATGCAATCAATTATTTTCAATAACTCAAGTGAGCGAAAACAAAAAAAAACTTTTGAAATATTATTACTAACATAATTTAGGGTATATAACGTGATTGATATAGGGAAAGACAATAATTTCTTCAGAAACTATTGAAAATTTTTAATGTTTTTAAAGAGAAAAATTATTTGGTTAAAAAATTTACAATTATATATGATTAAATAATTTGTTTTTCTTCTCTTTAAAATAAAAAATTTTAACTTAATTTTCGTAAGAGAAAATATCTTATGGTACATCGGATAAAAAAATTGTAAATTTAAAATTGTTTGTAATTTTTTTTTAACATAAATTATAAATGTTCAATAGTCTCTGAAAAAATAAGAGTTTTACGTGAATTTCAATTGGTTTAATACTAACTTTTCCAATTCGCTTAATGTTTTCTCTTAATAATTAAATGTATAAAGTCTCATAAATTTAATACTAAAAATATAGTTAAATAAATAAAGCATGTATATTTAAAATAAACCATGATAGATTTTTTGATTTGGATAAATATAAATTGGTAAATGCACTTAAACTAATATTTTAATAAAAAATTTAGTGAAAAACAGAAGTTCTAATAATATATAACATTGTAGAATTAAATAAGTGTTTTAGTTTCAATAACGTTGCCAATTGAGTTTTATTATTTTAAAAATGTGCAAGAAATCATTAACTTTTTTGTTATATGTACTTGGACTCATTAGCCAAGTTTCATTAATGTCTTATGACAAAAAAAGTGCAGATTTCAAAATGTATACCATAAATGTTTTAAATCATATTCGAGTTAAAACGGGGTGGTATTCAATGTCAAAATTACAATTTACTCAAGGTACTTTTAAATTTGATGTAAATAATGTTATAAATGAAGTTATTGATGAGAGAAACTATATTGCTAAACTTAATTATATAATACATTTAATAAACTGCGAATACTCTAATATATTGCAAACATTTGATGTCATGTTAAGTTTTATTATAAATAAGTGTCAATCGGAAAAAGACAAAAACCACCAAATCCAATTCCAATACTGCACAATGCGATTAGTTGATGTTATAAAAAATTCTTCAATCATGTTTATGAAACTTTTGGGCGCTACTACATTCCTAAGTCAATTAGATTTGCGAATTATTGACGAATTTTTAATAAATCCAAGAGTGATCGACAATGAAATTGAATTATTTTACATGTATACAGATGATAAAATGAATCGACCGGAATTTGTTAACGAAAATGACATTATTGATGTTTTTGAAGATATAAAAAAATTTCATAAAAATATAGTCGAGCCAACAATACAAAAACTTTTCGAATTTAACAAGGTGTGTGGTTCTAGATATAGAAATGTTATTCCAATGGTTTTGATGTCAGAGTATGACGAGAAAAATATAAATGAAATCATAAATGATCCAGACGATTATATAAATTTAATTTGTAATGATCTCAATAATTTTTATAGTCGAATAGTTGACAATTATTACAGGGACCTTGGTTTTGGAGATTTAGTAGGAACTAATAATTTCAGGTAAGACAATCAATATATTATCATAATTTAAATTATCCTTTACTTTATCTTTAAAAAGTACTTAAATATACCCCAAATTAAAATTATCAATCAGATAAAAACATTTTTTAAATTATTTGTTCACCAATACACAATTATGTATATACTCTATAGTCTATGTATAAAACATATATATATATAAAAAAATATATATATATATATAATTAGGGTGTCCCTTATTTTGAAAATTTTGGAAAATCTTCGGGCTCACCCCCCAAATTTATGTGTATACATATAAAAAGTGGCTACAAAAAATTCCAGGCCGATCAGATAAGTTTAACCCGTGCCGACTTGGGGTTGAAAATCGGCCAAAAGGGGTACTTTTTTAGTTTTTAGCAATTAACTCGTAAATTAGCACACTCACAAAAAAAAATATAAAAATTAAATTGTAGATCTAATTGTTTTGTATAAATTAAGT
>NW_026099572.1:15966578-15999286 GCF_025091365.1 Daktulosphaira vitifoliae | reverse complement strand
CGGCCCGCGTGGCTATTGAATACGGCCCGCTTTAAATTCTAAATCGACTAATTTAATTGAATATCATTTTGTATAAATATAATTGAACGTTGCGTTTTTGGTACGAGTATTTTATATAAGTCATATTATTATTTTAAGTTTTAGATAGTATTTTTTTGCATAATAAATAATGTAATTATAAATTTTTTTTTTTTTATCTGGCCCGCGAACTCTTTTTAATTTGTAAATGTGGCCCGAGAATTAAAAAAGGTTGCCGACCACTGCTCTATATAAAATATTCATACAACACAAAAATATTATATAAAACAGAACACACATATAAAATAAAGAATATACATGGAGACACGTCTTAGCCGACTCACGTCTGACTCACGATTTGACTTAATTTTACTTTCTTATAATACTTGATACCACTATCTATCTCCAGACCCTGGAAGTGGTGCCATCTAGATACCAATGGTACCCACATTTCGACCCTCTTCTTGATCAGTCGTCTCGACTGATTGACAGTTTTCCATCTCTTCTTCATCATCTGTATCTATTTGGCTCCATGGCTCATATAGTCAACACCAGATGATGTTCTAATGGGACCTTTAGACTCACCAATTTTGACCATTTCATATCTGTCTNTGGCTCCATGGCTCATATAGTCAACACCAGATGATGTTCTAATGGGACCTTTAGACTCACCAATTTTGACCATTTCATATCTGACTGTTTGGTTATTTGGTATGGGCCCAAAAACTTTTTATGAATTTTGGAAAGTGGCTTGAATTGTGTCCTCAAAATAGCAACCAAATCACCTAGGTGATACCTATGTGCTTCCTTTCTCTTTTTATTAAAAGTTTTATGCTGATCTTCTTGAGATTTAAAAATTTGTTCTTTTGCTTCCTTAAGCAATTCACCTCTCTCTTCCACAAAAGCATTTGTATATTCTTCCTCAATTATTTTAGTCAACTCAAAATATTGAGGATGTCTCATCTCAACACCGAATGTCAACTTGAATGGTGTCATACCGATGCTTCTCTGAAAGGAACTGTTTAGTGCAATTTCTACGTGAGCAACATTCTTGTACCAATGTTCGGACTGATCTAAACTTAATTTGGTAATGACTGGAATAATAATTGCATTTAATCTTTCTATTTACCCGTTACTTCTTGGTATTCTTGTAGTAATTGTTACATGTTGGATGTTTTCTTTTCTACAGTAATCAGAAAATCTTTGTGAAATAAAAGCTCCTTCATTATCTGACACAATTCTTTCTGGATTCCCAAAAGTAGTAGACAAAGTTTTCATTGTATCAATGGCTTCCTTACATGTAGTAGTCTTGGTAGGAAATAACCAACAAAATTTGCTAAAACCATCAATCACTGCAAATATATATTTGTATCCTTTAGCTGTAGCAGCTAATGGTCCCAAATGATCTATATGATAGGTAACTAATCGAAAATCACCTTTATTAATACTATTCAAATAACCTTCCTGCTTACCACTTTTTCGACTTGCCAATATACACGGAATACAATTTCTTACAATACTCTCAATTTTTGTTTTCATATTTGACATGGAATATTCTTTCTTCAATAGTTCTTCAACTTTTTTACATCCAAAATGTCCTATTTCATGTGCTTTTCTGATTACTTCCTTTTGCATGGATCTAGGAACAACAAACAATTTTTGGCCATCTTTCATCTCGTACAGTAGATCATGTTCAATTAAATAGTTTTGATGAGTCGAAACAGCTAGAACTTCCATCAATGCGCTAATCTCCGAATCCATTTTTTGGGCTCTTCGTAATTTAATCAAAAATTCATTTTCAATGGCTAAGCATACAGGATATCGACTAAGAGCATCAACATGGGGTAAACGAGGTCCACTTCGGTGTTCAACTGTATAACTAAATTCTTCAAGCAGTAAAGCCCATCTTGCAACTCTAGTCGCCAAATCCTTTTTTTTCATTGTCATTGTAAATGCAGCACAGTCAGTTACAATCTTAAATTGTATACCCAAGAGATAAACTCTAAACTTTTTCAATGCTTTAATAATAGCAAGTACCTCTAGTTTATAACTATGATATCTTTTTTGGGCATCACTGGTTTTTCTGCTAGAATAGTATACTGGATGAAAATTACCATCATAAGCATCCTTTTGTAACAATACAGCCCCAAAACCATTAGCATTTGTATGTAATGTAATCTTTTAAAACAAAGTTATATTAACTTTTTTCTATTAACCTATTTTTCTAAGATATATTATCTTAGAAAAATAGGAGGTGACACACACAGTCCAAAAGGGGTTCGCAGAAATTCATATTGCTCACTAGGTGTGACAAAAGAGGTATACTTAATGCTATCTTTATGAACTGGAACATGGAAAAATCCATTTCTCAAGTCAAGTGTTGTATAGACAGAAGCTCCTTGTAATTTATCTATTTGGTCATCTATTAATGGCAAAGGGTATCTATCTTTGATTATCTTCCTATTTAACATCCTGTAATCTACACAAAGACGTAGAGAGTTATCTTTCTTCTTGACCAAAACTATTGGACTAGCATAGACAGAAANAAACTATTGGACTAGCATAGTCAGAACAACTAGGTCTAATAATGTCTTCTTGTAACCATTCCTCTATTTGTTTGTCAACTTCACATGTTTCCGCTGGAGATAGGCGCCGTGGTCTTTGATATACAGGTTTTTCATCCATTAGTAAAATAACTGTTTCAATCGGTGCATGTTTTACTTTATTTGGTTCATAATCTTTCACTATATTATTAATTTCCTCTGTATAAGTTGATGCACCTATGTTGAGCTTATTACAAGGTATATTAATAGACATTATTTGGTTTTCTTCTTCTTCAAATTTAGTTATTCTCACACACTTAGGATTTATGTGCAGTTCAGCACTTGTTTGAAATATAACTTTTCCTACTAACAGGTCACATGTAATGGCTTCATCAGGAACAACATAAATATCAATAGTATATGATGATCCATCAACACTTAATTTGCAAGTAAATACACCTTCTGTGTAGAACTTAACTGCTCCTGGTCCTCCTAGTAAAGTTTTATCTTTACGAATTGTGATTTCATCTAACTTCAACATAAATGACCTTCGACAGAGATTCACATCACTACTAGTATCAACTAAAGCATTAGTTTCTACACCTTGTATATCAACTAATTTACTTAAACGATTAATAGGATATATGACATCATTAACTTGATTCACTTGTATTTTAACATTTTCATCTCTTTGACTTCTATCAGTATTTGGTCGACTAGTTGATGGACGATAAGAACATGATGATGCTTTATGACCAAATTCCTGGCATAAAAAACACTTAAATCCTTTACTAACATCAGTNAAAAAACACTTAAATCCTTTACTAGCATCAGGACAAGAACTAGAACGGTGACCCTTTGCACCACAGTTGTAGCAACGATTAATGTTTGCTGATTGACCTTCATGTTTATATGATTTAAATGAAGCATTAGGCAATCCATTCAAATATTTTTTTTCGCTGAAATTTATGTTTGACTTTGTATATGCCCTTACGTTTAACTTCATCTTCTCATACAGCNAGTCATACCATAGTATTATCGCCGTACTTGTACGATAAGTGTTGTAATGAACCAGATGATAACTAAGAGAATCTAGCATTAAAATTCATATATTTAGTAAAAATCGTAAAATGATTNTCAAGTTTCAATTTTAGCTCATCAATGGATGTAGCGCCATACAGTATCATCTTGTTGACTTCTAAGTCTCTTATACCAGCTATAATATAATCAATAAGAGAATCTTCTTTAATAGTGCCTAGTTGAGCAATCTGTTTCATCTTGAAAACATACTGCTGATACGATTGNTCGAGTTAATTCAGCTATAGCAATAAAACGATCGGTTCAATGAAATTTGTACTTAATACTTTTATTTCGTAAAATTTGATTTTAAACAATTTTANTTTCGTAAAATTTAATTTTAAACAATTTTTGTATGAAACATTAGGTCGTATCACATATGGTTCGTCATATATGATAAAATATTCGTAAATATGCTAATTTCGGCAATTTTACGAAATATTATGTATTTTGACATTTTTATAGAAAACTAATGGATTTAAAAGACAAACTGTAAGAACTTAATTTATACAAAACAATTAGATCTACAATTTAGTTTTAATATTTTTTTTTGTGAGTGTGCTAATTTACGAGTTAATTGCTAAAAACTAAAAAAGTACCCCTTTTGGCCGATTTTCAACTCCAAGTCGGCACGGGTTAAACTTATCTGATCGGCCTGGAATTTTTTGTAGCCACTTTTTATATGTATACACATAAATTTGGGGGGTGAGCCCGANCATCCCGAACTGTTATATAATCAAAAGGTTTAATCAAATTCAAATTGATGTTAGAAACCGATTAACAATAACTAGATCTCGCAAAAACGAACAAAGAAAAATTGCGTGTTTACTCAACCAAAATGGAGTCGTATACTAATACAATTACAAAAACATTTTATATATTTTCGTCACTAACAACACTTATAATATACACAACAAATAGTTTGAAATTTTCCGGATGTTGAGTAGACAAGATATCTTCTCCAATCTCCAATATTCCCGTTAGTTGACCGATGATTATCCCGGACAGACCCCCAAAAAANATATGTATACACATAAATTTGGGAGGTGAGCCCGAAGAATTTCCAAAATTTTCAAAATAAGGGACACCCTAATATATATATATGGGAAATACAAACAGGCAATTACAGGAACAGAGCGAAGACGCAATACTATTATTTAATTTATATATATATATATATAAATTAAAACACAAAAACTCTATTAAATGTTAACAAGCAAAAATAACACATTTATTTAATTACACACGAATACTCTATATAAAATATTCATACAACACAAAAATATTATATAAAACAGAACACACATATAAAATAAAGAATATACATGGAGACACGTCTTAGCCGACTCACGTCTGACTCACGATTTGACTTAATTTTACTTTCTTATAATACTTGATACCACTATCTATCTCCAGACCCTGGAAGTGGTGCCATCTAGATACCAATGGTACCCACATATATATATATATATATTGAGGGCTCAGAAGCCAATCAGTATAAGTCACTAAATATAGAAAATGAGATAATTGGGATTTTTCAAAACTTGTTGTAATAAAATAGAGAGTCTCGTAAAGGTACTAATAACTTTTTTTATTAAGATATAACATACTGAAAAATTTAAATCTAACACAGTATAATAAAAATGAAAGCGCAAGTTGAATTACCCAACTCAGTTTTCACAGAGAAGTGACTTACACTGATTGGCTCCTGAGCCATCCATATATCTGTGTGCATCAGTTCATGCACTCAAATTCATATCAAAATTATAATCTTAAAAATAAATGTTCAAAGCATTTAAATTATAAAACATGATAAGATGACTTAATTCAATACGTAAAATATTTTTATTTTATAAAGAAGATTAGTTTTTTCTTGTCCAATTTATACGTCTACTAATATTTTTAATAAATATTTATAGATATGAACTTCGTGATCATTCATATAATATGGAGAGAGGCATTGAACTTTTCAATAAACTTCTTCAGTATCCTGGTTGGCAATCATATCAACATGTAACTACAAATATCAATGGATTGAATGTTAGCGTTAAGGATTTAATATGTTTTTTAAATATTTCAAATTATTCTTATGTGCGATCAAGTATAATACAAACATTAAGATGCAGGTATATCGAAATAGGACTAACATTTAATGCTATTTTGGGAGCTATAATAAGTGTTTGCGATAAAGAATACGAAAACGAGTTTGCAGCTAAATTATATACAATTTTAGAAAAAGTCAACCTTACATTAAAAAATATGCTATTTGCTTTGGTTACATTGAGACAAACATTGAGAAGCATAGTAAAAAGAAAAAGACATACAACAAGTGAATTGCTTATAGAATCTATTATACAGTTAATTTGCAAATTAAGAAGTAAATATTATCCAGATATGTTTTATTCAAGTCATAGTTCTATTTTATCAAAATCGTTTTTCAGTGATATTACACAAGAACGTAAAGAAAATATAAATGATAAAATAAAATTAGCCACAAAGTATCATTTGAGGTATTGCAAAACGCCATTAAAAGTTATAAATGAACTTGCAATTAAGTTAAAATTTCATAATCAAATTCAAATTAATAATGAACTTGATAACAGAAATTTTTTTGAATCTTTATGTGGTTTTCTGTATACTTTTTGTAATGAAGTTCAAACTAACGATTATGAAAAACTTGGATTTGATAGTTTATCGCGCAGATTTTAAATAGTGCATATATACTGAATATTATAATTAATTATATTTATTTGATTAATTCGTGTGCTTTTTTTAAAATTTAATATGAAGACATTTCATACAAATAAAAAAACAAATTTTAGATATTTAATATTTGATTACATTTATACATTAGAATTGTAGTAACATTTTAAGAGATTTTACATAAAAGTTTCAATATTTTTATTGGTTACACTTCATAAAACAGTTAATATTAGTATAGTCCCAAATATGTAAACATTTTGAAAATTGTATAGGTATATTATAACTTTAATTTACTAAAATCAATTTCACGATTAAAATATACACGCTTTAATTGGTTTAAGTTATAATTACAATGGTATTAGAGCTGATAGTCTATGTAATATTTTGTATAGTATTAGTGTTTTAGTAATATGTATAATATGTTAACTATTAAATGGTCAAAATTATTTTATTCAATTCAAATGAGACATAATAACTAAAAATATATCTCAATTATTATATGAAAACAGTAACACACATTTTAAATATTTTCAAAACAGAACCCTTAAAATCGACTGTTTAGCTTCGATGCGAAGCTGAGGAGGTATTGGTTTTACTAAGATGTGTTTTTTTTTTTTTTGTGTCTGTTACCACTTTTTCTCAGATCTTACCGAACCGATTTCTTTCAATGATACGTCAAAAGATCACAAATCGTATCTAGTCGAAGACATTACCCTTAAAAATTGAAAAAAATTCCCTCGTTCTCCGTAAATGGGGGAATCCTCCAAAAAAATTANATTCCCTCGTTCCCCGTAAATGGGGGAAACCTCCAAAAAAATTACAAATTTAAAAATCGCTAATTTTCGAAATTTTTTCAATTTTTTTTACTTAAAAGTGCCATAACTTTTTCAAAAATGAACATATTAATATAATTTTTTTTATATAGATGCATAATATTATTACCTTTCATTTGGTATATTTTTTTCATAAATTTAACCCTTAACCTGCCCACAAGGGGGGATTTAAAATGACAACTTTTTCAACTTAACTTTTGAAAATGTTCCGGAAGGTCTGACACTTTTATATATATCTTAAATTAAAGCTAATGTAATATACTTTATTATGCAAAAAAAAAATTTCGGACTTTATTTTATCTTCACGGTGAAAATGGCTACCGAATGCTATTTTTGTGTGAAAATTTTCGATTTTGTATTTTACATTTTTAACTTTATTATGCTATAACTTTTTGAAAAATGTATGGATCAGTACAATTTTTTCATGAGGAGTAGTATTTATATACATCTTTTATTTGACATACTGTTTTTTTAATTCCGACCATTTCCCTATATACGAGGGGGGTTCAAATCTAAAAAATGCATGTAGAAAGTAGAACTTTTTCAACTTAAATTTTGAAAGTGTTCCGGAAAGTCTGACACATTATATCTATATCTTATTATTTATATATATCTTAAATTAAAGCTAATGTAATATACTTAATTGTGCAAAAAAAAATTTCGGACTTTATTTTATCTTCATGGTGAAAACAGTCATTAAACTTAAAAAAAAAAATACGATTTTTGTAAAAAAATTCTTTTTTATATTTTTAACTTTATAATGCTATAACTTTTTGGAAGATCTATGGATCAATATAATTCTTTTTTTTGTAGATGCATGATATCTTTACCTATCATTTGGTATAATTTTTTTATAAATCTGACTTTTTACCTGCCTACAGGGGGGGATTCAAAATGACAACTTTTTCACAAACAATTGACTTTTTCAACTTAAATTTTGAAAGTGTTCCGGAAAGTCTGACACTTTTCTATATATATTAAATTAAAGCTAATGTAATTTGCATCGAAGCGTTTTTTATGATAGTGATTTTAATCACTGTTAGATATCATTATAGTTGATCCATCTATGCCACGTCACCACTGTGCCGCGATCCCCCTGTGCTGGGTTTTTTTTTAAATTTGAACTTACTTACAAAATAAAGATTAATTCAGCAAGTACTTAAATTATGCTATTGTAGATTTTTGTAAAACTTATAGAATTTATTTAAAAATTGAAAAAAACTCAAAAATTGACAATGTCTAAAGAATAAGGTGTTTGATACCAGCCGGATTTATAGAGCGAAAAATAGAGCAGAAAACGAATGTAGCAGAGAGCATATAAGAAGGAGTATAGGTATAACGTTTTCCGTGAATAAGATGAGAGAATTTAGTCTTAGATGGTGTGGTTAAGTTATGAGGAGAGAAAAATTGGAAGCTGATAGAACAGTTATGGAAATTAATGTTAAAGGAAGAACAACTAGAGGAAGACCAAAAAAGAAATGGAGGGATGTTAATGAATGTGTAATGAGTACGGCTTATGTGTGCGTAGATGATATGGGAGATCGTGTCAATAGGAAGTTTAGGATAAGATTGCCTATCCCAAGTAGTTAGGATTAAGGCGAGGTAAAATTAGAAGACATTCCTATTAAAAAATAGTTTTTTGATTCATCTCTTATATCTTATAGAGGTGTTAACTTAATTTTTTTAAACGGTAACAAACATTAAACTGGATTATAATATAAAAAAATATTTAATTAAGAAAATAATTGGTCAGTAAATCTTTTGGACCAGCGTGTCTAAATATTGTTTCTAATTTTTGTACTTGGGAGGTAGAAGAAATGCAACCAATAAATGACTAATGATAAAAATCGCATCATGGGAGTTTTACCTCCAGTCTATATTTTAAAATCCTAATAACTTAATTAGTAAATTTCTTAATTAAATTATATTCTATATTATAAGCTAGTTTAATATGCATGTTTCCTTTGAAAAAGTAAAGTTCACACTCTTATAATATATAAATGATGGAACTATTATAAAAGATTGTTTTATAATAGATATGTAGATATATATGTATGTAACAAACATAATAAAATATATATTTTTAATAAAATTATTATTTTATAAAAAAAAATGTGTGGCTAGCATTAAAAGAATAATTTTTTATATAAAATTTTAACTTTTAATATACTAAATAATCAGTACGAGATGATTAAATTGATGAAGATATTTCATTATTTGTTACTAGGCTTCGCCTAGCTAGCGTTCTGCCCCAGACCCGCAGGGCTGCCTTACAGGTAGGCCACTGATTCCGGTAGGAGTACTCGGTTACGTCTGGCACTATAAGTGTTGTGTAAAAAAAGTATAATTTTAAAAGCAGTTTACCAGAAAAACTGGTAAACTGTAATCGTAACTGCAACTGGTCTCACTTGTAAATTAAATAATTATTAAAAAAATAATAATATAGCAAAAAAATATTTAGGTATATTCACAATTACACTTCATAATAACCTACTAAAAAGGGACGGTGTGGCCGAGTCTGTAAGGCGGTAGTGTTTGATGCGCACTGCCTCGGGATCGAAACTCGGTCACGGGCGACTTCATTTGTCGAACGAGAGATCAGTTCGGTAATTGAAGTCGCCATCTCGTCCGGCGACGGACTAACTACCCTTCCAGGAGTATAAAAGGTTAAGAAACCTCCTTCTTTGGGGTAAGCCGCTATGGCCTTTAATGGGCTGGTAAAGCAATAAAAAGAACAATCTACTAATGATAATTCATAACAACAGGTAGGCAAAAATTACATAACCTAACACAAAAATTAAACAAAATTGACATTTACAAAACAAAATAAATCATAATTATATCATACTAAAAACTATGCGCGTGGACTTAAAAAAACATCATAACTCGGTAAAAAACCAACAGATTTCATTGAAATGTCCACGGTATTTTTGGAATATCTCTGGACAGTCCTGGTAAAAATTTCAGATTTAAAATCAAAATGCTGGCAATAATGAGCGATTTTTAATCGCTTAATTATTTAATGATAATATTTTTAAACGTTTAGGTGTGCTAAAAAAAATGTTCTCACTTCACGAATAATTTTCTCAGAATAACGTCGTCGAGCTATATCATTTTAAAAAAAATTTGATAATCGGACATTGTTAAGTAATTTTTCTATCATTGGCTAACTTTTCAATGTTTTATTATATAATAAGATAGTGGTAGGAAAGATATCAGTTATATTTACTCATTATTGTTCATCATGATTATCCTCCATTGAAGTCATTTGATTCAAAATAATATTAAATCCACTTTGAACGCTTATACTCTGAACGGTAGATGTTCTTTAAGAACATTTTACAAATATTTTAAGTGCAATATTTTGTATTTATTATCTTTTATATATGACATGGCCCTTCGTCGTTTCGTGATACACGATGCCCCACGACCCGCGCCACCTTTATCAGCCGTCGTCCAACTATAAGTATCTGACTGGCCAACATCACGTGCCATACGCCACGGTGCAAAGTCCAGCAAGTGCCGCACGACCGACGACAACCTGCCGCAAATGATACGTTGAGTCTTCTTCAAAGTGACAACGTTCGTCTTTTCGGTTTGTTTGTTTTTTAAATTACCTGTTGTTGATAATATACGGGTCACGGGTCTCTACCCTCAAAACCAGTGTCGACTACATTATCGTGACGTATTTCAAGTCATATATTCTCAAAATATTAAAACAATTATTTTGTAAGCAAAATGTGAAAATATTTCAAAACGCATTTTGTTAGATATTTGGACAATAATATAATTTGATATTAATATATCAAAATTGCTTTATTGGTACCAGACAATACATTTGTGAAAGTGTATATTTATTATACACTTTTAAGCACATTAAATAAGTATAATTCATAAAATAAACACGGGTGTATTTAAGAAATAACTATTTAGAAGATATAGTTTATACTTTTAACCCTATCAATATAACATCTAAGTATTTTTTAATTTAAGAGGTCAATATGTTATTTAGAGATTTGAGTTTATAAATCATAATCAATCCAAGATTTTTGTTTTTTTGAAATGTTAACATTTTACGTAATGTTATGTTTATAATAGAGCAAAGTTTTAATAGAAGTATTTATTTCAATTTTTTAAAAAAAATTTTATGGGCAACAGTTAAATTAAACCACACTATAAATTGTATAGTGTGATGTATAATATATATTATTATAACTTAGCTAACCTATATTTCGTCACTTTAGAATGAAAAGTTTCTTACGTAACTTTTTTGAAAAATTATATTTTAAGCTTCGTAGTTATAATGAAAAATGTCTAAAAAATAATTATTATTTAAGAAGTTACATAATAAAAAGGTTACCAGTACTGAAAATTGAATTAAAAATGATTAAATTGCAATTTCTAGTTGTGACGTTGTTAATTTGAGAGATAGCTAGGAATAAAAAGTTCTATGTAACCAATTTCCATTTAAACAGCTATATATATATATATTTATATAAATAATTCTATCATTTATATTTAATTTAATATTTATATCATCTCTAAATGGCTGACCCCAAGTAGTTGGGATTTAGGCTAGGAAAAATAAGAAGGAGTTATATCATATCTAAATATATCTATTAATATTGATAATTTTTACAATTGTATCGTAAATCATCAATTATAAATAGAGTAAACATTTTTCAACATTTTAATTTATTTATTATGTTATTAAATTTAATTTTTAATAGTAACTTATTAACACAAATTTAGTTATAAATGTTTGTATCCTTGATCCACACCATACATTCACCACTTAAATTAAAATTGTTCTAAATAATAGAATGTTTCGTATAATCAAAATAAAAAAGTTCTACACGTAAAACCTTTTTATTCTCAATGTCATATCCTAGTAATTTGTCAGTTATTCAACTTATGACAAACAGATAATTGATAATCAAGTTTCATTATATTTAGTACTGCATTATTTGCCGTCAAAAATTTATAAACATAGGTTACAAAAATAATAATTATTTTTTAACTTAAAATTGCTGTTCTAAAAATTGTAAAAATGTGTGTTAGACAATCTTCATTCTAAGTTGATGACATATCAATGGATTACAAACTATTCACCATTATAAGTACCTATAGAATAAAAAAAAAATGTGTGAGTAGTAACAGTTTTCATCTAAGTCTGCAGTATAACTATACTAATGGATAATTTAGAAATATAATTTTGGTCTATAAAATTGTATCCAGTTTAAACTTTGTATCTTTTCAAATAGTTTACTATAACGTGGCAAAAATATATTGAAAATAACAGTTTGGAATTTAGTAAGACTATAACATACTATGGTCTTAAAATTGAAATAGTAGTCACGCACACATCTGTTAATATTGATTAAAGTTAATAATTCACAAATGACCTGACAAATAATATTCGTTGTTAAGTAAATACTACAAAATTGTACAAAAATATGTATCGTTTCGTGTAAGAGTTGCACGTAATATCTTTGACACATACACTTTCTAGTAATTAAACAAATTTATTTTCAACCAAACTTTTCATTTATAATTCGCAATTATTATTGATATATTGTAAACCAAAACGGAATACATTGCGTTTTGTTTTGGATATATAACTAGCATGTAAAAATACTGTTTAGCGAGGAGATCCTAGCGATATTTTATATGATCTAATTGTCTCGTAGCCTTGAGTATTCCTTTAGGGAATACTGAACTTATCAAGATTTAATTTATAGCATCACTTCTAAAGAGTAAAAAAGAACTTTGACCTCTACAAAAATAGTATCTTATTATAATATTGTTGTCATGACGCAAGTCCCGATAATAAACGTTATTCTTTTTGACATTTGATCGTGACCCACATGAAACTCAAAAATACAAAACAATTTCTATCGTGGTGAATCAATAATAAACCAATCCAATAACGTCGAGGCCCAAGGCCAAATCGTTGTCAGGTGATGTTGGCCAAAACATAAAATGATAAGATGTTATTGTCTATTTTCGGTTTTTTTTCGGCTTCTCATATATACTAGTGTACATATATATATATATACTTAAATAAAAATGTGTTTTAACTAAAGGGAAGAACAGAAGAAAGAAAATAAATAAATGAACTAAAAGTTTCCTTGTAGTATACCAAATATTTTACTTTACTATCAAAGTGGAACAGATCGAATTTACAATTCTTATAACTTTAATATAATCCAATTATAATTATAATCCAATAATCATTTCGCTGTAATATGTTTTAACAAATTTTACAATTATACACTATGTTAAAAGCATATTCATTATTAATCATTTAATTAATAAAATAAATAAAAGTTAATACTACTTGTTTTCTTCAAGATTTCAAACACATGTTTAGCAAAACTTTAATTGCTTCAAATGTTATTGAATGTTGTCATTTGGATCTATTCCACTCTATATAGTAATATCTAAAATAAATAATTTTGGTATACCTAAATAATTAGAGTTTTTTGTATTTAATTTGAAGGGGCCAGTGAATAAATACAATGAAATACTTTTCATTATCTTCATCTCCATGTTAAACCCAAGTAACTCAACATTTTGAGAATATATTTTTCGATAAATACATACTTATAATAATATCACATATTTTAAGTTTTCTTAGAATAAAAATCTGTATTATTTATTGAGGTAACTTGACTAAAAATAGAATTACGCATTTTTGTAATATATGATCGATATCAACAATATGTTATTTTTATCTACTAAAACAAATGATAGAATGTTAAATAATAACTTAAATGAAATTTATTGCCTTAATTGTCATATTATGAATTATTCGTATGGGTTTTAAACTTATATATCATACAATGATATTTTAATCTATAAAATAATATCTTCATCTTCTTCCTCGCACAAGTCCCAACTACTTGGGGTCGCTCACCTTTATCCATAAAATAATATGCATTAAAAAATAAAAGTCAAATGTTCTTTATTACTATTATTCACTAAATTTTTCTGTTATAAGAGATGTTAAACAAATAGTATGGTTTTCATATGAATTGTTGTTAATGAATTTTGAGTAACCGAAAAATATAACTGATTATTAAATGCTAACTTAATCCATAATTTTATTCAGTTAATGCAAGTGCAGTTTTTTAGATAAAAGCAGAGTACAGAAATTCGATAAACATGAAGTAATAAAGCATTTGTATACAATAACGAAAACTCAGAGTTATAACACATTCTAATTTAATTATTAGAGTATGAATTAAACTAAAATTAACAGGCATGGTCAATCTCAAAAAAGTATATTCCTAAGTAGTCGAAATATAACTTTTGAGTTTTGCTTGGAATTAAATTTGAATATCTTATCAAAATATTGTTCTTTCAGAATTTTGTTTTTTGTCTTATTGAACTAATATTTGTGATGTTCTGGTAAACTTTATATTTCTTGCACGTACATTCTGAATTTCAAATATTGTATTAGAATTGGTTCTATCAAGTACGTATTGATTTTTTAACAAATAATGTAATTTGATAATTATATGAAAGTCATATTAAGTTTAAATTATCTATCTTTTCTATCTTATAAATTTTCTTATATTGAGTATTTATTATATTATTTACAATTAAAATAAATTTGTTTTGTGATATGATTTTTTAATGATTTTCACATATAAATTATATTAATTACTATTTTCTAAATATTTTCTTGTTTCTATTTTTTTAGATACTTGGAAATAGGTGATTATTTTATCATAAAATAATTTTTATGTGCATGTTAAAAACTTAAAATAAATAAAAATATGGAATTATTGTTATTTATATTAGTTTCATCGAGATAATATATTTTATACTGAAGTCATTAAGATAATTATTGGCTTTTACCAAAAAAGAGTTTTGGTTGAATCGTTAGCATTTACAGTAAAAACTTAGTATTATTCGGTACTGTATGGTTAAAACTATCGTTTTGTTAATGGTCACAATTATAGAAAATAATATAATCCCTTGCAATAAAATAAACCCTGTAAATTGTAATTTAAGTGAGTATCTTTTCACATTACTTTGATGAAGTAAAATGGTTTGCTGTTAGACGAAAAATATTTAAGGCCTTAAATTCAATGTCGTAAATTTATCTGGATGGTAGAGATTTTTGTGAAACATAATTTTATTTTTACTTAAAACCAATAAAGTTTATTTTACACTATTCTCCAGCAAATTCTAAGATGTTCTAATACTGTACACTTGAACCTTGAGCTAATTAGTATGAACAAGAGTGCATTTATAGGCCAACGGCCCAGGGAGCACAAAAATTGTGATACTCCTGTTCGCTTCAAACATTTTTTTACATCGATTAAAAAAGTCTTGAAAAAAAAAAACAAAAAACATGATAATTAAACATTATTTTTCGTTAGTTAAAGCTGGCACAATTACACTATTGATATTGACCCTCATCGCTCTATAGACGGCGGCTTTGTAAGTGATTGCTAGCTTCACCCCATGGACAGTTCGCCCTCAGTTTGAATTATAATAATTGTAAATATTATAATAAGTTTTATAAAACGACCTAGTGTATTTTAAGTTAGAAATTCAAAGACGTAATTGCATTAAATAAAAAAAATATATTATTATTTAAAATCACCTTACCAAGAAAATGGGTATCAAAAGCTATCAATTTAATAAATAATGGAAACTGTTTTCAAACTTTTGAATTCTCGGTTTCGTTTATAAAAGTTAAGATGTTTTTTCGCTTGAAGTTTAAATGATATTTTTTAGTGAACATTTAGACAATATTTTTTTATTATAAATTCGTATTTACTATAGTTGACTTTAAAATAGTAATTCAACCGAATATAAAAAATGCCTACATTTATTTTATTTTTGTATCGAATTTACAATTTTAGCACGGCGTGGATTCATGAATTTTGGTAATCCCAATTTTTTAGGGTGGATTTTTAATAATATTGTTTAAAAAAACAAATAAAAAAGGTCTGATAAAACATTTTTTTTATCGCTAGAAGTCTTTACTAAAATTATGGTATAAAATTTTGTATTACATATCAGCTCTTGACCGATAAGAATATCATTACTGATATTAATTAAAATAAAAGTCATCAATTATTGTAAATTTTATTAAAACATTTTATTTTTGTTACAATTGTAGCTAATAGTATTTGAATAATTGTTCGTTTTACTTATTCAAAGTGTGAAAAATGTGAAAAATCCTTCTACTACTCGAAAAAAATATTGGTTTCACCACTGTACCAGTTATTATCTTTTTTTATACTTCATCTTAATTTAATTTAAAAATATTTTAATACCTTAAATATATTTTGCCATACAAAAAAACATATCTATATTTTTTTTAATAAAACATTTTTCTTTGATACTATTTTTCTGAAAAATTTTATATCCTTTATGTTTTAGATATTTAAAAAAAGTTTAATTTTTGTTATTTATCTATTTGATATAAATGCTTAGACATTAGCTATAGTAAATATTTACAATATAGTTTATATTATGTTTAAAACATCAAATTTTCTTAGAAAAAAACGTTTTTTTTTATTTATAAAAAAAATTTTGTTTTTGCAACCCTGGCAGGTAATATTATGGTGAAAAATAATTGTAATTCGTTATTAGATAAATTATTAACATCAAAACCATATAAGTAATTTAATCTAATATAGATGAATATATTTATAACAATGAAATTAACTCAAGGCGTATTTATCTCTTAATTTCAAATTCTGCAATATCAAATAAAAATTTTTACACTTTATTGCTAGTTTAATATTATTTATTTGTTTTCTCTTTTTTTTTTCAATTTCGTTCTTATAAACCTAATACTTCGTACATTAGATTAATCATATCAATTCTGAATATTACAAATATCGCATAATATTAAATTGTATATATAATGACATTATTCTTTTTTTAATAGTAAATATAAATCTAAAATCCAATTCAGAACTTGGAATCAAAAGAAAAATGTATGAAAAACTTGGGATCGACTTTTTCATTGTAACTCACAAGGTTCAATTCGCCTGGGACCTGTAGAGTAATTTTTACGACACTAAGACGTTATTAACTTGACGGCTTACCCTTTTTTATTTACTAAAAATTACATCTACTTTACTTTTATAACTAGAATAATAATATATTATTGATCATATCTGAATATATTTTTTACATTATACAAACGCTTATTAATAAGTATTATTTAGAATAATCATGACGCCCTATTTACTCGTAATAAACTTTAATTGATTACTAAAAAATGTTATTTTTTACATACAATTAAATAAATAATAAACTAACTATAATAAATTTCACAAATAATAATTTATTATTGAAGTTCTACCATACATTCAATATTTATCAAAATTTAATGTGATTACCCTACATGACAGACGTAGTTGATTCTATTAACACACTTGCCATTATTGTCGTTGAATAGTCCAATGATCCGTCGAAACAGGGTACATAAATAGTATTTATCATAAAAAAATTGTATTGAACCATATATTTTATGTATAAAATTAAAAATATAAAAAAAATTTTTTTTACAATAATCTTATTTTTTTTTATTAACTTTGATGTCCGTTTTCACATAAAAACAAAATAAAGTCCGAACATTTTTTTTTCATAATAAAGTATATTACGTAAACTTTAATTTAAGGTATATATAAAAGTGTCAGTATTTATAGAACACTTTCAAAAGTCAAGTTAAAAAAGTTAATTTTTTGTAAAAAAGTTGTTATTTTGAATCCCGCCCCGTGGGCAGGTAAAGGGTCTGATTTAAAAAAAAAGTATATCGAATAAAAGAAGTATATAAATATTATTTCTTATAAATAAAGTGTATTGATCCATACTTTTTTCAAAAAGTTATAACATTTTAAAGTTAAAAATGTAAAATATAAAATCGAGAATTTACACACAAAAATAGCTATTTTCACCGTGAAGACAAAATAAAGTCCGAAATTTTTTTTTTCTATAATAAAGTATATTACATTAGCTTTAATTTAAAATATATATAAAAGTGTCAGTATTTCCGGAACACTTTCAAAAGTTAAGTTGAAAAAGTTGTTATTTTGAATCCCCCCCTGTGGGCTGGTAAAGGGTTAAATTTATAAAAAAAATATACCAAATGATAGGTAAAGACATCATGCATCTATAAAAAAAAAGAATTATATTGATTTGGTTATTTTTAAAAAAGTTATTACAATTTTAAGTAAAAAAAATTGAAAAAATTTCGAAAATTAGCGTTTTTAAAATTTGTAATTTTTTTGGAGGTTTCCCCATTTACGGGGAACGATGGATTTTTTCAATTTTTGAGGGTAATGTCTTTGATTAGATATGATTTGTGATCATTTGACGTATCATTGAAAGAAATCGGTTCGGAGAAAATCGGAGAAAAAGTGATAACAGACACAAAAGATAAAAAAACATATCATAGTAAAATTAATATCTTCTCAGCTTCACGTCGAAACTAAAAAAGCCTTAATTGGTTGTAGTAAATGTTACTTTATAGACAATACAACATACGACAACAGACAGCCATATATTAAGCATCATAATTTACGAAAAATTTTTATTAAAAAGCTTAGTAAATGTTTATTAGAGTTATAATTTATTTAATTATATAAATTTCTTAAAAATGTTACGTTTTATTAGAAAACTTTATGTAGAAACAGTGCTGCTATTTTTTAATAATTACGAATAGTATAAACAAGTTACATCCAAAAATAATATATCCTATCGTAGTAATTTTAGTAAAAACATTTAATATTTGAAGCAAACCTCTTCGACACTCATTCCATACACTTCATATCGATAGTGTTTCTAATAAACTACACGAATGTACGCCATGCGGCGACAAGTGATATGTTGTTGGGCGGTCAGATTGGCATCCTGAATATTTGTTGCCTGCTCCAACTATTGTAAAAATGGCGTTTTCTGTAGTGATGGGAAATATCGAATAGTAACTATCGAACTATTCGATAGTTGTCCACTATTCGAATAGTAAAAATATTCGATAGTTCACAATATATTCGAATAGTTTTTAAAATATTTGATAGTTTATGCTAAAAATAAAATATTCGGTGGTATAAAAACAGTTCGAATAATTAATCAATAGTTTAAAATATTTGAAAATGCTCATCACTAATTTTTTTATTATTAATTATATCCTATTTATAATCTTAGTACCCTGAATAAACAGTTTTAAAACAATCCTATTTAGATCGTTAGTGTTATTAAAACAGCAAAACTATAAATCTAACTATAATTTTACATAAGACCACTATTTTAGAAAATTTAACTTTACATATTTTTTTTTACGAAACATTTTGTTGTAAAATGATTATTTCGAAAATTAAGAATGATTTATATTCAAAAAATGAATTTTACCAAATTATATTTTTATTTTAATTTTTTGAGCAAGTAAAAATAATTTTAGAAAATTTTTGTGAATACCATTTTAAAAGAAAATATTAAAATCTATAATTTATATTCTATACATTAATTTTCAACCCATATTTATCAATTTTTACCAACGACTCACAAACTAAAAATAAATAAAATTGTACTTTTTACTGTTATTAATTGTATAATAATTTATTTTAAGTATTCGATAATTATCTTCTTATTATAATTAATTGTACTTAATAAAAATTTTAATTAGAACTAACCGAATATTTTTTGAAACCATTCGATAGTCTATTAGAATATTTTATGCTAAAAACACACTATTCGGTTGTACAAAAACAATTCGAATAGTTATTCGATAGTTTAAAATATTCGAAAATGCCCATCACTAGTTTTCTGCATTTAAAACTGTTTTAACTTGTTTTAGAAACACTGATCCCAATGAAATTTTAGCAAAATAAACAAAAACAGGTTACTTTATATGATATACTTAGTATAAAAATCCTTTAAAAACCCGTGTACCGTAAGAGTTTCCAGGAGATGCATACAACACAATTTTTTCAACTAAATTTTTGAAAATGTTCTGGAACATCTACCTATTTTTAATCTATATCTAATTAAAGCTTTTGATTCTTACTACAAAAAAAAAAAGCATTTCCAAAATTGTTGGTGGATGTTAATCTTTATCAGATATCATCTATACTTATTTTAACTATGCAACAACCATCACTGTGCTGAGTTTTTTTTTTGTGATTAAAATAAAATAGCTATTGGCAAAAAATAACTTTGTAGAAGACAGAAAATTACATAAATAACACTGATAAAAAAATACATTGACATTAAAAATTTGTGAATAATTTTATTAAGAAGAATAATTTATTGAAAAATTATAAAAATAATATTAATTTATATACTGATGGATATTGATAATATTTGCTAATTGGTACTCAACGAGCTTTGTTCAAATACCAACTCGATAAATGTATTTTAAGTAACATTAAATTGATTTTGATACTCAACAAATCGATTAATAATAAAGAATTGTTTTTGTTTCTCAGATTATTTATAGAAATAATAAAATATTATAACTTAAATGAAGGGGAGCAGTAACATTGTTCATGATTTTTAACATTGAGATTGCAATGGTACTATTTTATAAATACTAAAAAAATTATATAATACAATATAATACAATGTTAATATATGTATTCCATTATTTTGCGTAATCATGCAAAATGCTTAAATACTTTAAAGTTCACATGTTGTATTATGTAATCTTTTTCTTTACCCATTAGTAATTTGTGTTTTCAGTAATTATCCAAAAATATCACAAATAAAAATTAGATTACATTTTAATGATTATTATTATAATAACAATCACTCTTAACTTAACTATTACAAGTACCAAATAATTTTACTAAAATAATTATGTTGAGTTATACTTTTTGTTTAAATATGGTATAAGTCAATTTTTATAATAAAAATATATATTAAAACTTGCTCTTCTTACTCTGTGGGCCATAGTAATTTTATAGTTGGCTTGTTTAAACTTATTATTTAACGTTTTATTATTTTTAGAATATCAATTCTACAAAATTTTGTTTTTCCCAGAGTCGCAGGACCAGTATGGAAAATTGGTGGCAAAATACTACAATCAGTGTGTCTGTCCCTCTTCTAACTACTTTCAGTAAGTTTATTAAGAAAAAAAAAGAGAGCTTGTAGATTTTACGTAGTCACATTAATTAATTAATAACACATTAAGGTCAACTGAATTTTCATTATATTGATGTTTACAAGCATGGGTTCAAAATTTAACCGATAGATTCGTCACATACTTAGATAATGTAATTCTTTGAAAATATAGTATCACTTTGTTTTCTTATGCATATAGCTGATTACATTAGTTCATTATTTTTATACCATTTAAAATAATCTTAATATTGCTATATTAGATAAGAGAAATCATTACTTTTATAATTTTAATTGCTAATTTAAAACGGTAATAGTACATAATTTGTTCTTTATTTAGAATTTCTGTGTAGTAGTATTATTAAAGTACTACTATAAGATAAAATTACTACAAAATTGATAGCAAACTATAGTACTAAATATTGCAAAACAAACTGCACCTTTCTTTTTGTATGCTTCAAAATTATTAGACATATTGCACTACAAGTGCAAACAGCATTGAATTTTATGACATTTGAAAATTTGTTATGATTCAATCTAGTTTATTTTTCTCTATTTAAATATAAATATAGAGCTATTAACTTTCATAAAATTTGATTTGAACTTAATTTAAATGCTAAAAACAAATTATGATACAATGTTACTTTTATGGAAGGTCAAAACTCTGAAGCTGTTTATATCGAAACGATATCTTTTCTACGGCTCTTTTGCACTCTCAGTGCACTAAGTTTAAAGTGCGACCAAATAGAAATTGTGACTATCTTTGTTATGTAATTTTGTCGTTACCTCGTTGTGCTCGATAGATTTGTAAAATAATACAGTTGTTAGAAAAATAGCCATGTCATGTTGCAAAACCGTTAGACATGTCCACTAAAATAAAACGGCAAGTCTTCAATATAAAAATCTAAGAAGTTTTGAAAATTAACCTGAAGTAACTATAAAATGTATAAATGTAGTGGTGTACCTAATTTTAGTACCGCAGTAAATAATATCAAATATAAAATTTTCTTAATTATTTTTTATTGTATAAAAAAATTAAATAATATAAAAATAATATTCTTTTAAATAATTTATTTTGGTAGCGAAAATTGAATGAAAGAAATAATAATTATAAATTAAAACGGTTTATAATCATAATTAAATATAATTTTATAATGAATTTCATAAGTAAATACTTAATATTAAATTTTTTTTCCTATATATGTCATGATAATTATCAGACAAAAATTAAAAATTGAGTAAAAATGTAGATTTTTAAAATAACTATAAAAAATATATAAAGGTAATTTAAGTTGAATAATTAAAATGATCCCTAAATCTTTATAATATTTTAGATTTAATCACAACTAAGTTGTTTTATAGAAAAAAAAAGTTGATAAGTTCTTACTTAAGGAAAATTGTTATAAAACTAACGCTGCAGTTAAGAAATTATTGTAATGAAAAGAGTAGGATAAATGATAAACGAACGTTTTAATTAATTTTTACTTAATTACTACCCAGTGAAAATAAGTCATTAGATAAACTCTATCTAACTAGTAAATAAAAATATCTTCTAAATAAGTACCAGAGGATTTTATACATTTAAAAGAATAAGTAAAGCCTAATTATTTTTTGTCGTCATATTGTCATGAAAGCAAAAATAATTTAATTTATGTATAAATTTGACACGTAATAAAATCTAAAACTTAAACATATTATTATATAAACATTTAAAAAGGTCTTAAGAGATAGAATTTTTATCTATCTCCAGATAGTTACATCTTTACATACACATGATTATATCTTTTATACATTTTTTAAAGACGAAAATAATTAAAAATCACTGTAATGTTTTACAGTGGAATATAAAGATAACACTATGACGTAATAATAATAGGAATGCAACATTAAAATATTATGATATCCTGAGTTTGCTTTAAAAAATGATTTGATGGGTTCACTAAGATTGGTTTTACTAAGATGTGTTTATTTTTTTTTTTTTTGTGTCTGTTACCACTTTTTCTCAGCTCTCACCGAACTGATTTCTTTCAATGATACGTCAAAAGATCACAAATCGTATCTAATCGAAGACATTACCCTCAAAAATGGAAAAAATTTCCCCGTAAATGGGGTAAATCTCCAAAAAAAATAAAAATTTAAAAATCGCTAATTTTTGACATTTTTTTAACTTTTTTTACTTAAAATTGTAATAACTTTTTTAAAAATAACCAAATCAATATAATTCTTTTTTTTTATAGATGCATGATGTCTTTACCTATCATTTGGTATATTTTTTTTATAAATCTGACTTTTTACCGGCTCACAGGGGGGGATATAAAATGACAACTTTTTTACAAAAATTTAATTTTTTCAACTTAACTTTTGAAAGTGTTCTGGAAAGTCTGATCCAACTATGCCACGTCACCACTGTGCCACGACCCCTCTGTGCTGGGTTTTTTAAATGTCTGATCTGTAATTTTTGAAACATTATTTTGTAATAAAAAACATTATACAGTGTATTAATTAACAGAACTTTTTGAGAAGTCTCAATTTTTCTGTAACCTGAGAATACAAGAGTCTGGACATTTTTGTGTCAATATTTTCTTAATTTAATTTTAAAGATATGTATAATTTCATGAAAGGATTTGTAATTAAATAGATATTGTATAATGTTTATATCAAATCAATATAATAAAAATTTAAAAAATAATTACCACTATCATTATATTGTTTTCTAGCAGGATATAAATTGTAAGATTTATTATTAAACCCTTAAAAAAAAAAAGATTTTAAGCATATTATAATTTAATAATATGAGCTTTATCTGCTCTTGAATTATGTCTTTAATAATTATTGCATTTAACGTATTTCTAGTAGAATGTAATCATAATTTAAAATATCCAAAATTAATTTTGTTTTAAGGTATTCGAATATTATTGTTTAATATTAATGTATTATATTTTTAATATATATATATATATATATATATAAATCGAATTTTCACATGCATGTATTGAAAATTTCTAATGTTTTCAAGGGAAAATGAAATGAATAGTGTAAACATTATATAGTATATATTATACTGTGTACTAATTTTATATACTTTAAATTACTAATATATACTTTATATTATATATTAATATATTATTTTTGATAAAATATACTATATAAAAAATATTTTCAATACATTTTGTGAAAAGTATGTTGTTTTTATAATTTTAACTTCAATTATCACTATTACTTTTTTTCTATAGCAAAAATAAAAATTAAGTTATACTACTCAAATTTTAACACTTGTATTATTGATTTTTGATTCATAAATACTAATACTGATCTAATCTATAATAATAATAATTATCATTACAGTCACTAAGATAGAAAATAGGGTGATAGGGTGACAATGGGTGTTTTAATAAACAAAAATGACAACTCAGTTTCTGTAAATATTATGAAAACGTTTTAGTAAAAAGGTGTTTATTCAGTCAAAGTTCTTCTGTTTCATAAAATGTTTGTATGACAAAAGAAACTTAATTATGCGTATAAAAAGCCAGTAAAAAGTGTGATTATTACTTTATAAAATATAAGTATAATTAGTCTAAAATAAATACACGAATAAATAATAAACGTAATATAATTAAGTTCTTGTTTTTGGATGGCAATATAAATGTTTAAAAATTAATATAATTTAATTAATTGATATTTGGCCCACTAAAGCTATCATTATTAAACTTGCGTAAACTGGAAAAATGTAACAATCGACTAGATGATATCATCATTTAGTGAAAATGTCACTAGGGGTTTGGTTGGGAGTATTTTCTATATGTGTTTAGCGTTTTTAATGGTAGAATTATACCCGAAATAGGTATACGCGGTTTTTTTAGTAGGTTTTGTGGTTTTTGAGTTATATATCTTTAGTTTTAAATTATCAT
Source organism: Daktulosphaira vitifoliae (assembly GCF_025091365.1). NCBI lineage: Eukaryota > Metazoa > Arthropoda > Insecta > Hemiptera > Phylloxeridae > Daktulosphaira > Daktulosphaira vitifoliae. The sequence goes on along the minus strand of NW_026099572.1, from coordinate 15,974,110 downwards.
ATCAAATTTGATATAAAATTATCCACAAGTGATCAATTCTTATTATATATTTTTTTAATTTCTCTAGAAGTTTGAATTTTCACATACATTTACTGAAAGTTTTTACGTTTACAATGTAAAGAAAAATGTTGATACTTTGTGTCAATATTGTACTACTCATTATTTTATGCATATAATATTATAAACGAATAGAACATAGAAAAATCTAGTGGATCAAAAGTTATTGTACTTGTTAGAGCAGTCTAAAACGCCTTGTATATATTTAAGAGAATTTTAATACCATGGTACATTCTTTTAATGTTTACCTTAAATAGTTTTACCATAAAAAGACACGAAATTTTATTTTTCGGCAATTACTTTTATATCTTACTCAAGTATATTTTTATATTAAGTTGGGATTTTTATATCATTTTGTTGATGAATTATTATTATTTGAACATTTCAAGCATCATTTGATTGGTTAAAAATGAAATCTACAGAAAAATTCATTACTTCAAGAAATCTTTTCATATTGAGCCTACAAAATATAAGATATGCTAATGTTGCTTTAGATTAGATAAGTAAAATACTTTATAGAATTATGTATTAAATATGTAAATTATCGATTAAATATGGACTGTGGGTATGTGATGCAATTGTGCCAATTGGACATGGATATTATAGAATCTTTGCCCATTTACTCTTCCCTCTGTTCACTCTGCCCATTTACTAGATATGCCAAGAACTATTTACAATCTCTCTAAACATTATTATCTACAAACGAATATTAGCATATAGTTTGGTATATTCGTATATAGATTGTGACTGCATATAGTAGCATATATACAACATCGTTACCAGGAATAAAAAAATATGTAAAATTTTAGTATTGAATAAAAGCTTGAGTTCATGGTACACTACTTTAATGCAATAAAATTGTTCTCCAAGAAAAATTTTAATAAATTGTTTAGAAAATTTTCAACAAAAATGGACACTCTTCGAAGATACGCGAACAGTCAAGTGTTTATACAGTTATTTTCTTTATTTTTTAATGATGCATACACGCATTATTTATACTTGTTATTTCAATTATTATTTTTTTTAATCTTAAATTTTTAAATAATATCTTATTTTATTTAGAGTCATTGAATATCTATGTTAACTAAAATTGAATCAAATCTAAAGTATTAATAATATGTCAATTATTAACAGGTAATGAATGCTTAATATGTAATTCTTTAAATAAAATTAAAATAAAATACTTTTTAAGTACAAAAAGGATTCATGGGTACAATACCATAGCCGAGACTGATCATACGTCGTTTAATATACTAACAATGTTGGAGTAGACACACACAATATTTTCAACAGTATAGTACTATAATTTATCATTTTATACTTGACAGATGATTTGAAGTAGCAATATATTCGTTCATGTTTTGAATTCAAAACTAACTTATAGCCCAGTTAGTTTAATCGACAAATATTTGTGTAAGGAAGTGATGGGGAAGTTATTTTTACAACATGCCCTACACGTTTGAAAAGCTGTTGCCTGTTATTCATAACACCATATAATAGGAATTATTATCAAGAAAAATAATATCCTATTTAAATTTAAATATACAATATTTTAAATTGAGCGATGAATATTTTTTGAAGTTTAACAATCTATATAAATAATGTCATTAATAACAATGTAAGGTGAAAAAAATATATTATAAATGGTTTTATATTTATTCGCAAAATTTATTTACAAAATCATTGAAATTCATATATATTTCAAGTATTTGAATCAAGGCTAGTTATTTTTGTAATTTTTCTCATATGCAGTTAATTATTTCATCTATACCGAATTGATTTTTAGAACATGTTAAACAATTCATAGCAGAAACCTAAAATATAAAATTGCCTATGAAATTTTAATTAAGCTAAAAATTTAAGTTCGATTAAGGTTGTAAATGTAATTTTTATTTCCTATAATTATTATTCTGTGAAGTTCTTAAAAAAATACAAAAATAAATTAACTTACTATATAAGATAAAAATGTCTGATTAAGTATACATATTAAGCATGGGTTGTTTTAGTTTCTCTTTATGTTGTAATTCACCTCATTCTGTAGTATTTGAGTGAAATTTTGAAACATGGCAATTATAAAATTATAAATATACAAATTATTGCGAAATTTAATAAATTTATATCCAAGAGATTTTTATGATAGTAATGTTAATCATTGTCATACATTATTTATACTTGTATTAACTATGACACATCCTCATTTTGCCGTGACTACACTGTGTTTCAATGAAAATTTGAATAGTTTATTATTTTTTCTTAAATAAAAAAACATTTTTTAAATTCCATTTTCTGCTTTTTAATATTTATACTTTTAATGCAAAAAAAAAAATTTTTAAATTTAAATATTTAAACATTTTTTAAGGTTGGTCTCCGTTTTATATGGACAATAAACTGATAATATTTAAATTTAATCTGAAAAAATTATGAATAAAGTATTCTATTTATACCCTAAATGTTCAACTACTTATGTTGCATGTAGTACATATGACTGAAAAATGTTTATGTTAATTGTATGATTTATGTAAGGCCATCAACAGTCTTCTAACGTTATATGTCAAATAAACTAGAACTTATTTCAAGATTACATCTTAAAATAGTTTTGTATTGATTTATTGTTTAAAATATAAAATAGTTTATTTTTTCAAATAACATTTACAGTATAATATGTTATACTTTGGTACGACACGGTACCAAACGGAATTTAATATTTCGAGAACGGCTATTTTCGGTGAGTAAACGGTTAATTTTTTTTTGTTGTTTTAGCCAACGGCTTTGTTATTTTTCGTATAATATCGACATTTGAATGAAAATCACTCTTTCATTATTACCGAATTGAACATAAACATGCGATGCCCAAAGATTATTTCATCACGTATAAAACGTTATGCTTGTAATCAGATAATTCATAAAAATTGTCCAATTGCCGAATTTTAAAAAATAGTTCTAATATAATAAAAAAAAATTCATTATATGATACAATATGGGTTATTCCTACATCAATTAAAAATAAATAATTAACGGTCCTTAATGCTATATATATAATATATCTTATATTATAAGATATATTTTGTTTACTAGATAATCAAAAGAGCTTTTATTCAACATTTTTTAAAATTAAATTATTTTCACATAAACGACCGTTAAATAACATAAAAAATCTAATAGCTTAAAATACAATAATATTATTAATAACTGATATAAGTGAAAAAATCTAAAAAAATAAAATTTTATAAATTAATATAATCAATATTTTAGGGTAAATGACTAAACACATATTTTTCTAAATATAAACTTCTCTCCTCTAACATTTTTTTCATATAACTATATACAGAAATTTCTAAATTTTTAGGGTATTAATACTCTTAATCTCACCCAAATTGCGCTTATAATTGAACCAAGAAAACTATTATAATATAATTGCCACAACAAATTGTGAATACTAACCATAAAAAGTGAATTTATCTGTGTAGAATTTAATTAACTGTTTTAAGACGATAATAAGTGAGCATTAAAATCACAATTATTAAACATATATAGTTTGATGAACAAATTAAAACTTATTTTATTTGAAGTTTCTATTATGAATCTAAAATTAAATCTACAAAATGAATCATCCTAAGTTAATGCAAATCATAAGTTATATTAAGTAATTTTAAAGCACTTTTTTTACATTAAGACTGTAAAAACTGATTCTGTTTAAAGTTAATACAGCTGACCCAGAAAATGATTTAACAACTTCTGATTTTCGTAGTCTATTTTACTTTGAGATCTTGTTTACTCAGTTAGTGATTTTATTACGGTAATGCAGAATTAAACAGATTCCTATAGCCTCGACTTGAAATGTTAACTGTTGTTGTTTCAATTTTAAAATTTTAATAAAAAAATAATTTTCAATAAAGAGTTAATATTCAAGCAGTCTTGGAATACAATTATTTGAAGATAGATATACATAATGTATTGAAAGAAATAATGCAAACTGCCCGTTTAAAGCAGTTATGTATACATATTGAACTTATTAACAGATGGACTACATTCGAAATTTAAATGTTTTTATTTATTTTAACCGGCTTAGAGACTTATAGTATTTGACCAATAAAAATATCTATATAAAAATTATATTGAAAATTTTCATCTATCTATGGGTATATACAGAAACTTATTGTAATGGTTATACTCACTATGGATATGTAATGAAGATAGTGGAACGTATGCGCGTATTTTTAGTACGTACATTTACATGTACATTTAGAGTACATTTAGTACTCAACATTGTAACTCAAACTAATAGTGGGTTTGTATCAAACAGTTGAAGTAACAATAATGGTCAGGCAACAATGCAGAGGCCTAATTTTTCTAATGTTATCTCCATAAAAGTAATCTTTATCAGTGTCGTAATCAAATATGGTTGCATTTCATACCTCTGTCCTAACTCCCCATGACTATCTAAAACTTAAAACTATAATTTTTATTTATACAAATTTTATTAAAAAAATTGAGGAAACATTTAAAATAATTAGTAATCCGTACACTAGAATAACAATATCTTGTAGTCGTTACCACATTTCAAAATCGAAAACTAATAAAATATTTATTATTTAATTAGAAATATCATAGGAAAGTTACTTTCATAAATTAATCTGTAAGCGGCGTATCTTAGAGGAATGTATACAATAACATTAGTGTAACACGGTCGCCGTAGATTGCTTCCGGTCATAACAAATGTACCGGAAATCATGTGAAAAAAAAAGACACTGTCTGGATTAAAACTTGCAACCCAAGGCGTCCTAGAGACAAACTTTACATCATTGTCACCGTGTATACACATTCACATAGGTAGATAACATCTGAGGAAAACACGTACCGTGTCAAGTTCTCCCATTGAAACTTATAAACTTATAAAACCCAACCTATTTTTTTATATTGAAAATGATACTAGAAAAATGTTGAGCAAAAAAAATTACAAGTTCATTAAAAATAATACTTGTTATAAAAAAATATATCAGTAAATCATCTCCATGGAATAAATCTTAAATATATAATTCAGTATATAAATTGTTCAAATATTTATTATAAAATGAAAAAAATACATAATATTAAAAAAAAATTTTTGCCGAAACCCGGGATCGAACCAGGGACCTTTAGATCTTCAGTCTAACGCTCTCCCAACTGAGCTATTTCGGCTTGTTGAGAAATCTTTAATTTTTTAGCTACTTAAGGAAATAAATTATAAAGTACAACTGAGTTAAAAGAATTGCTCGAATTAAATCTTTTAATTGTGAAAATATAACTAATAGGTAAGTTAATGTAATACATAATTTTATCAACAAAATTGAATTATGAAATTATTCTTTTGTCATCTTCTGTTGAAATTAGATAAAATCATTTTACCATAATGTGTTTTAATTTCTTTAATATAAAAAAATTTAAAATATCTTAATTTCTTTATTTTGATTATGTTTCAAATTAATTATGAATAATTTTTTCAAGGTTAGAAGTATACCCTAATTAAGGGCGGGTTTAAAAGGGATAAATTCTCCGGGATCTGTTATCACTTAGTCATTTATTACATTTTGTAGTTTACATAAGTTAAAAGAAAGTTTTATTTAATTAAAAAAAATAAATAAAATGAATGTTTCATGCAACATTAAATTCTTTTTATTTATCAATAAATTCTATTACAAACCAAAATAAAAAGGAAAATATTTTGCCTATTTTTGCATTTATTAGTTAAAAATGACTATTTCATTAAATTTATTGGAAAAACACATACACGTTCAGTTAATTTCGAACAATTCGAACCAAATTGTCAACACAAAAGGCAGCTTTTATTAATATTGTTTACACATTAATTAATATTTCGATTAATAAAATAGATTTTGATAAAAAACATGGTGTTATTAAAAAAAATGTTTAATACCATTAAGGTATGACGAAATCGAAATTTAAAAAATTAGTCTGAACACAAAAATGTAATAAAGAAAGGAAAGCAGCAAGTATATTCATTTGCGTAGAAGAACAAAAAGTAATTAAGTAGTCCTTTTTATATTATCCGTGCATTTTGAATGAGCTAGCTAATTTTTTTAAGAATTATTTTATTACTTTATTAATATCTAAAAGTAATAATTTAAGAAATTTATAATGTAATCCTATAAATAAAGTAGAAGAAGGGGAAAATCGGTAATTCATAAAATACAATTTACATGTCGTGAACACTTAATAACTATTAAAAATCAAGAAGTTAAATTTTCTGTATTATTAACATATAATCAATTCGGTAGAACTAATTAAAAACGTAAATAATTACTAAAAACTTAATATAATTAAATTACTGTTTTTGAGAGGCAATAAAAAGGTTTAAAAAATTCATTATTTAATATGTGTAAATCTGACAATCATAAATATTACTAATAAATTGACTTTAATTTTAGTTTCGATGTAAAGCTGAGAAGGTTTTACTATTTTATTTATTATGATAAACTATTATACTGTGATGTGTTTTTTTTTAATGTCTGTTGCCATTTTTTCTCTGCTCTGAGACTGATATCTTTAAATGATAGGTCAAAAGATCACAAATCGTTTTTAATTAAAGACACTGTCCTTAAAAATAGAAAAAATTTCCTTGTTCTCTGTAAATTACAGAAATCTCCAAAAATTTTATGATTTTTAAAAACGGTAAATTTTGAAATTTAAACATTTTTTTTTAACAATTATAAATTTTTGATAAATGAACGGATTAAGATATTTTATCTTCGATGTGAAGCTGAGAAGGTATTGGTTTTACTAAGATGTGTTTATTTATTTTTTTTTTTGTGTCTGTTACCACTTTTTCTCANTTTATTTATTTTTTTTTTTTGTGTCTGTTACCACTTTTTCTCAGCTCTCACCGAACTGATTTCTTTCAATGATACGTCAAAAGATCACAAATCGTATCTAGTCGAAGACATTACCCTCAAAAATTGAAAAAAATCCCTAGTTCCCCGTAAATGGGGGAAACCTCCAAAAAAAATTACAAATTTAAAAAACGCTAATTTTCGAAATTTTTTCAATTTTTTTTACTAAAAACTGCCATAACTTTTTTAAAAATCAACAAATTTACATAATTTCTTTTTATACTAAAACCTTAGATATTTACCTTTCATTTGATATCATTTTTTTGAAAATCTATCACTTAACCTGCTCATTGGGGGGGATTTAAAATAGCAACTTTTATACAAAAATTAACTTTTTCAACTTAATTTTTGAAAATGTTCCGGAAATACTGCGTCCTTCAAACCTATATCAAATTTAAGCTTTTTTTATGTACTATAAAATGAAAAAAAAAAATTTGTCCCGACACTTTTTCTTCTACATTTAAACGGCTGCCGTAGTTAAAAAAACACTATTTTTGTGTTAAAATTTTCGATTTTCGATTTTAAATTTTCAACTTAAAAATGCTATAACTTTTTGAAAAATGTATATATCAGCACAAATTTTTTTTT
>NW_026099572.1:15954042-15966398 GCF_025091365.1 Daktulosphaira vitifoliae | reverse complement strand
CTAATCAGGATATAATTAAAGAACTACCATATTCAAAAATATGCTATTTTAACAAATTTTTTTTTTTAATTAAACACCATCTACAGATTTGCATCGAAGCGTTTTTTATTATAGTGATTTTAACAACTGTCAGATATCATCTATATTAGACCCACCTATGCCACGACCCCACTGTGCCACCACCCCACTGTGCTGGGTTTTTTTGTTTTGATGTGAAAATAAGATGCTATTGCTTCTTGATTCTATACGCTTTTTTTAAAAATTATCTATAAAATAAAAAATCGAGGCACAGTGTAGACGAGGCATAGATGGGACAAGTATAGATGATATTTGACAGTGATTAAAATCACTATCATAAGAAACGCTTCGATGCAAATCTGTAGATTGTGTTTCATTTAGAGAAATTGGTGAATTATTCCAAAAGCAACATCAACTCTTATTTCTTTAATTATATCCTGATTAGTAGTTCTTTGATTTTAAAATATAATATATGAATAAATACTAATTATAATTATTAAATTTAATATGAAAATAAAAAAGTAAAAAAAATTTAATAAGTTTAATTTCTTATGTCTTATGACCTTTATTCTATGTCAATTAAATTATATAATATTAATGAAAATCAATATATTCTCCTAATAAGATATTTTAAAATAAAATAAAATACAAAACCTAGATATTTAATAGAAAAATAGCATATTTTTGAATGTGTTTAGAAAAAAAAATTGTGCTGATAATTACATTTTTCGAAAAGCTATAGCACTTTTAAGTTGAAAATTTAAAATCGAAAATCGAAAATTTTAACACAAAAATAGCGTTTTTAATTAAATCTCTCTACAAATAATTGGAGTATAAATTTTAATTTTAATTTTTACTGAATTACACAATAAAATCATATCACTAATATAATTAAATATTAATGTTAATAAACCAATATATACATTACTAAACCAAATTTTACGCTGATTTCAAATATGAAATTAGTTATAATTGATTTTGAATATTTTCTTGATTCATTATTGATGTTATTTTACTAACTGAAACTGTATAGATATCTGTAATATTCAACATTCAAAGTTAGGTTCAACATAGTCTACATTAAAAAAATTAAATCATAAATTATATAATTTAGTATATAAATATTATAAACATACATACACTGATTTTTATTTTTAAACTACCTCATTGCTGTATAAAAATTAAAGGTTTGATACCAGATTTACCTAATCTAGTATTTTGTATTATTTTAGCATTAGTGATTATAATTAGTGATTAATTCAGAAAAATTGTAGTGACTGCATTTACTTTCAAATTCAGAATGTTGCTACAAATTCCACTGTAACGGGTTGGATTAAACCCTTTTGTTTCAACAGCTTTAATCCATTGTAGTGTTTAGTTTAGATTTTCAAGAGAAAACCAATTTTATAAAAAAAATATAAACAAGTAGGGTTGATTTCTATATAAAACAATATTCCAATATAATTTATAATATATGTAATACAATTTACATTACAATACAACTAAAATATATTATATCATAATTATAGTAATTTTTGGACTAATATAAATTGTTCTTCGGCTTGAAAATAAATATACATTTTAATTAACCATTTCGATAGATGCGATTTTATTATAAATATATACCAATTCTTAGATTAAAAATGTATTTGATTTATTTAAGTAAAAACGCATTATAATAAATGATTATCACTGATATAAACTTGAGAATACATTTTTGTAAACATTAATTACATATAACATGGCCTCCAAGTTTAATTTTTGATTATATGTTTCAATCATAGATCTTATAAACATGTTTATAAGACCTATGGTTTCAATGCATATTCTGCTGTCTAGTATACATATCTATGATAATAATCGACTAGGTGATAACTAGGTAAGAAAAAAATAATTACTATTATTTCCTTGAATTTGTTAAGTATATATCGTAAAATATATGTCTGTATACTTATTTTTAGATTTTATTACTATTATTTATTACAATAGCATTTTAGAAAGTTTTTCAGTGGAAGTTTGACGTATTTTTATGGGTCACTCCCTTCATATAACATATCCATCAAATTTGCATATATTATGTCCATCATTTGACACGGTAATATTCAATATCTAGCATTCTTTTATATAAAGCAAAATAATAAATAGTATTAATAGTTCCTAAAAAAATTTAAATCTGTTTATTGAAATATCCCTATGACTCGAACTATACGAGTTCAAATGTTTGTAAATATTCTAAATAATTAATTATAGTTAATTTTACTTACATTAAATATTGATAATTTTATAATTATAATTTACCTGTATATTACTAGTTATACTACGTGTATTGCCAATATACCTTCAAATTCCAAACTAGTTGTCTTTAAGAAATTATTGTTGGTAATGTGTACAGTATTTTTGTCTATTTCACTTAGTAAATAAAGGCACAGTAGTATTTGATTATTATCCATGATATATCATTCATATACTTTTTAATATTGTATTTCACCCGTGTCATAATTTTTAATAGAATTTATGATAGCAAAAATTGATTAGTTGGGTTTATGATTGATAACCACTAAATGAAAAACCTGACATATTTCACTTATAAACATGATATCTACTTACAGACATTCTTTCTCAATATTTGATGTAAAATTATTTTTAATTGGAAATTAACAATTAAGGTATGAAAGTGGTTTTCTATTTTTATTTCTTTTTTATGGTTTTGTAAATATGGAAAAATAATGGGTTATATATAAAATGTTATTTTCACACAGTTATGGGTAAATCTCAGAAGAAAAAACATTTTCTTCCAAGATTTATTAAACATTGTGGCTATTTCTAGTAGCCAAAAACTATGTTATTTTTTATTTTTATTTATTTTATTCAAATAACTTTATAAAAAACTATGTTAAACGATACAAATAAAAGGACAGTATTGCTCATGGAAGTACGGGTGAAGTATATTTATAGTTACAGATAGAACAAACTTTTAAATTCACAAAATTGAGTGAAGAAATCTATGAAATATTTTACTACCCCTAGTTTAACCAGCTCTCCTAGTTGGCCCACCACTTGATGACACTTAAAAGTTTTTTGAATAAATAGCATTTTGACAATAATATTAAAATTATATGTAAAAATAGTTATTAAATATTAAAATAGTAAATAATAATTTCCAAAAATTAGAATATTCTTGTAATAATATTAAGAATGTGATTTTACTGCTTTCTATGTAACAAATGTCAGTAAAAATTTAAAAGTAATTGTGATTTTTAAAAGTTTTTTTTTTTTTATTCTTTTGTTGTATATAATTTATAAAATCTTACAAAACTTAAATTTTTTTCTCCTTAAATCAAACTTTTCGCAGGGGACATTGAAAAGTTTAATTTACATTTTATTGAAAAATCGACTTTTCCATGTATTATACTATCCACTTAAAAAGTTGCTACTCTTGTCTTTTTATTTTTAATGTTATTGTGAGCGCCAACAAGGTATTGTATTCATCTCTCATCTAACAACCGCTATCGAACAATGTAACAGTGAGATAATACAATCAAGATTTTACTGCAATTCTTTTATGACACTCTGCGAATAGATATTTAATTGATTATCGTTGAATGGCTAAACATAACCAGTTATACATTATAATAAGGGACACGATTTCTTAATTACACAGGGTGATCGATAAAAATGTTTATTTTTAATTTTTTTAAATGGGAATCATTATTTTTGATTTGATAATATGGTAGAAAAAAAAATTACAAACAATTTTGTTCTAATAATTTTTTTTATACGAACAACCGTTTACGTTTTATAATAGTTTAAAGATTTTGACTTCCAAAAAAAATATTGTCATTTATTACGATTCATATCGGTGGCAGTGGACCGGTATTTTTGTTAGATCCTTTAGTCTTACAAAACCATAGACTTTGCTATTAATAATACACCGAAAACCCGATTTGAATCTATTATTATTATCACTCATTTAGTGCGTAGTAAATTTTTATAGCTAAATTACCTGTCATAACTTGATCAATAAAATTTGGTTTATGCAACAGCAAATAAAAATAATGACTTCTGTATTTAATACAATAAAATGACAATAGAAATTTGGCCTAAAATCACTTAACTTTAACAAGCTGTAACGGACGAACGGTTAATCGGATAATAATAATTATAAGAAGAAAATTGTTTGTAATTTTTTTTTCTATCATATTATTAAGTTAAAAATAAGGGTTCTCATTTAAGAAAATTATAAATAAGGGTTTTTATCCTTGAAGGGACGAAAAAAATAATGATTTGACTACATATTATTGTAGAATTTTTTGAACTTGATATTTTTTCTCTATAATAAAATTAAAAATTCTCAATATTTTCTGAGAAAATGAGTGTCTTACCAGATTTTGATCACATATTTAATCATTTTGTAATGCAAGTTATTAAAATACACATTTTTATTTTAGAGACATTTATTACTATTTAGTTTTTTAGTGTAATATGAAATTTTTAAACATAACTAAAGAAAATCGTTGTCAACTTAATATATATATTTCATGTTTAATTAATAAACGAGAAAAAAACAATAATTGATTTAATAATTTAATAGTTTTTAAAGTCATATCATCATTTAGAATGCATTTAAGTAAAAGTAATACAATTACTAATTTGAGCTAATTACACAAGTTTTTCTAATTCATATTTGTGACGTCAATCACGAAAAGTTTATAAATTGTGAAAATTGTCAGGTGCTTTAGATTTACTTGCGCTGTCTTGTTTAAAAACGATCAAAGTACATCAAAAGTTTTGTACCTAAGGGAACGAATGCTACTTATTTTTTCACTAAATCTCATTGATAACAGAAGTTAGTGGAGTTTATTTTAGATTTTACAATTTTACAACATACTATTAATAATTTTCTTTTCTTTAGCAAATTGAATTTCAAAATAAAATATTATTCATTCTCATTAAACAAAAATGTAAGTATCATTAGTCATAGTCTAGTAAAACCAAAAAAATCGTGTTTTTTTCAAATACATTTGAGTGACGAATATATTAATATTAACCAAATTCGGTCGCGTAGCTCTTATGTAAATAATTAGATGTTGTAATTCATTGAATTTCTAAAGTTTATTTACATTGTATGATGTGTTTTTGTAGTTGAAAAGATAACTACAATCGAATTCTTTGCATAAATTTCTATCCTTATAAAGTATTTTGTTAATTGATTATAAAAAATTATATATATTTCATTATAACATAGAAACAGTAAAAAGTCAAAATATCTAAAGATATAGGGTCAACGGATAAAATACCCAATTTGATTAAATTAATAAAACTATTGGTCGATAACAAATTTTGAACACTTCTAGATTATTATTGTTATTTTAACGTTTTAGTTGAGTCAAATAATTAATTCTATGGATAAATTTTATTTTATAGGATTAATTTTTATGTAACCCTTTAAGGAAAAAAATTTTTCTTGTTACATAGCATATCCTTATGTCACTTAATACTAAGATTATTTTTATATCTGTGGTGATAGTTTGTTATTAACAAACCTGAACATTTATTGTTTAAAAAGTATTCCGCAGTTTTTGATGTTTGAAAAAGTATTTTACATCCATGTATAATAATAAGAATTTATTATTTTTTTTACTCCAGTTCCTATTTAGTTTTTAGTACTATTTCTGGATAATTGGGTTAATCTATGGGTTAATTCAAATATTAAAGAATGTAGCTTGATAATATGTAAAATTAAGTAAACCACTAATTTTATTGTCTGCTTCAAACAAAACTTCTAGTACTTCATTAAATGTAGATTGATGTGTGCTTATGATAATTATACCTGCGTTAATTATACAGTTTGCTGTGCAAAGTTGTTTTTGATTATAATAATATAAATGTGAGTGTTACAACTCAATATGTATTATATTTAATAAGACTACTGTATAACATATTTTTGCATTACGATAACTTTAATATAAGTAAAATAATTCGGCAGTAATCTCTAGTAAACAATGGATCTATGTACCAAGGTAAAATTATGAAGAGATTTTTTAAGGTACTATGTCAATATCATTAAGACAGATAATAAGCTCATTATGGTATGAACTTAGTGTAATATGATAATAATTTTTTTATTTATAAATATATCAAAAATGAATTGTTCAAATCAAAAATTACGTTTTTATTTTAATTTATTTATTATTAATAGATTATTAACAAAATTAATTACAATTATTTTTTATTTTTGTCCATATAAATTATGTATAATATAAAATTTAACTATTTTTTTTCGAGATTAAGATTACGATCAGGTTTTTAGAAAATTAAAATTTATGGTTTTGTTTAAGAAACTGGTTATAACCAGTAAAAATCTTTATTATGATTTTTTTTCAACATTTTATAATTAACAGTAGTGAAATTTTTTGAAGGGGTTTGGACATAGAGAGCTTTAGACGTCGTTGTATTTATATTATACATACAGGATTAAACTCATATGTTTATTTCAAAATAGATTAATTAAATTAGATATTTTACAGATTTACCCATTTTAAACAATACACAATGAAAAGTTCTTACTTATGAAGAAACATAAAAATAAAAACTTATGCATTAAATAAATACATATTAAAAAATTTATGGTATTGAGTTCGAAAATTAAATAATTTAATTATACAAATTTTTTTAAAACTTTTCGTTTTTTTAATTGTAAATTAAATAAGTATGAATGACTGAAAATGTTATACTTATATTTATATTTATACTAAAATAGAAGCTAGTTCACATATTATATGTGTGATGTAAGAATTCAAATTAAAATGGAATAAATGTTTCGTGTATAGTCTTTAAATTTTTTTTTACTACATAGAACAAATTGTTATATATACAAAATTTCGAGTTTTGAAATTTGGACAACTAAGGACTACTACTTTAATAAATATACCTCTCTCAAAATCCTCGAATATTGAACAGTTCTGCCATTTAAATTACTGTAAATTTTTCAAGATAGCAAAAAAAAAAAAATTATAATTTTTGTCATTTTAATATAAACAAAAATAGACGCTTTAAAATTAGCAAAACGAAAACTTTTTAACTCAATGGATGATTTTATTACTTAATACTACTATTATTAAGCTATTGAATTAATCCATAAAATTGAAAACGAAAATATTGTAATACATGTTATACCTATACTCATATTTATACTTATACAAAAGCTAGTTCACATATTATACGTGCGACGTAAGAATTCAAATTGACAAAGAATACATGTTTCGTGTTGTGTACTTGGCTCAACAGTTAACATCTGTTACGCAAGTATTATATTTGTCGATTAGCTAAAATACCCACATGTCTATTTTTTCACTCGTGAAGCATCGATCGGGTATGAGACACTTGCCCTTAATTGCATATAACTTTCTTAAAATATCCAATAAGACACAATATGCTGCTACTATAACAATAACTTATATTAATATCATAATGTATTTGATATCGACATCATTCCGACTTCTCGAAACGAAATTTTATAAATAATTTAAAAATAATCATTTTAAATGATTAAAATTCCTTTCTATCTAATAGCCTTAAGAACCTATATGTAAAGGGTTATTGAGTTTCTAACCGATCCATTTTGGTCCGGTCTCTGTCCCGGGTCTTAATCTTAATATATTATTCTGTATATAAAATTCTTTACTTATGTTATATAAACTTATTTTAAAATATTATGTAAGAAAATTATAACTTTAAGTAATGAAAATCGAATTGTTTAAAGAAATATCATATATTATTTGGACCCTGATATATATGCAATTATAAATTGTTCCGAACACACAATCACACAGTACAAATTTTTATTAATTGACTTGAAAAACTTAATTATGTGTATAGAAGTTATAGTTTTAGCTGATTAGAAGAGGTTATCCCTCGTTAAACAAAAAATAATTATATGTTACTATATAAATTCACAATAAAGTTGCACAAACTTGGAACCGTCAAAAATAGCATAAATAAAATGTATAAATGCATATAATTCCAGATCCTATACATTATATAAAAATATATCTGTAGTTTTTATCCACAATCTGATATGTCACAAAAGTGGTTTTTTTAGATTTTTGTTTTAAATCTTGAGTTGCAAAATTTTATGAGTAAATTTTTACTAGAAAGTTTACTTTTTTGTTATTCAAAAAAGTCAATTTGTCTAAGACTCCATTAAAGTTTTAAATTTGTTTTTGTGTTCCTGAAAAATTGCTAAAATTGACATATCAACTTCTGGAAGTAAGTACAGTTATATTACATGACCTATATTCGTATATATTCTTTTCCAAAATAATATTATTGTAACTAAGTTTTTCTATTAATATTTGTTAACTAGATTCTACTTATCTATTCATGTATCAACTGCAAAATATATATTAAGCAAGTTGTGTGTAGATTTAAAATTTTTATTGAATGATATGATTAGTTAGAACATCCCTTGTATAGTTACAAATGTTAGTTTGTTTAACTGAGAAATTTATAGATAAAAACAACTATAAATTAGAAACTATGTATGTTGTGTACTTAACTATGAAATAACACTTTACAACTTGTACCTACGCATTGCCTTGGAAACACATGTAATTTCAAACATTTCAGTATTTATTATTGTTAAAAGTCACGTTGCTTATTGCTTTTCTGATTGATGAATACGATTGCTATCGCTGGACTTTTATTAGAGATAATAATAATAACTTCAATAATAATAATACATTTCATTAATTACATAAAAACTTGCAATTTTATTTTACAAAAAACTTTTGGGAAACCCCACAGACATAATTAACATTGACATTTCAATAATACTTTATATTTTGAAAATAAAGTTGATAATTCTTGCAATGAAAAAATACAAATTTATGTTTTTTTTCTCCATTACTGTGTAAAAAGTGAGTAGAAACTAGTATTAAATTGAATAAAAAACACGAATTAAATTTGTTAAACATATTATGCAAACAATTTATTAAATATAAAATTTCTTACCATATATATAGAGGGTCAAACAAATCTAAGTGACAACTCATATAACTTATGATCTACAAAGCATTTTTATACATTTTATATAATCAATATTTACAATATAGACTTATATTGTAAATATGTTTTATATTATTTTTCGTAATTAAAATAATATTTGAAAAATTAATTTTTTTAAAGTTTGAAGATAGTCATTTTATAGAAAACCTGTAATTTGAAATTACAAAATTTTTTACTTATTACTTATTATATTGTACTTACATATTTATTCAATAAGTAGAAAATTATGTCTGTTGTGTTTCCAAGAAGTTTTTTGTAAAATAAAATTGCTTATATAGATAAGTTTTGAAGAAAAATTTTGATACCAAAAACTCTTATTTTAAATCAGTAGTAAACGTTTAAATTTTGAAATTTGTTAAAGTTTGATTTTATTTTACGATTTTTTATGGTATCAAATGTTAGTTCATATTATGTAAAAGACGGAAGAAAACACTATTTTATTAAGTTATTCATCGTCGACAGTACGTGATTTCTTTCCCATAAAATCTTTATAACAAAATATTAGAAACATTTTTGTTTGTTAACTATAAGTGTTCGTTGGTTGAACAAGGTAAAAGTTATATTAATTATTAATGTGTGTGATTCTATCAATGATATCATGTAATTATAGGATAGTCCTTGTTAGGAGATTTGATAATAAATGCACTTATTTACTATTATTCACGTTTAAATTTATGAAATATGAACCTATTTAATTAAAAACTCAATATGTATTAGTTGAGGTTTTTATAATTTTTTTAAATAAACTTAATTTTACTAATCTTGTTTTTTGTCAATTATAGATACTTATTCAAATGTTAAAAATTTTCATGGAAAAGAAATGGTGTATTGTCGCTTAGTTAAGGTGAATAACTTAATAAGATAGTGTTTACTTCCGTCCTTTACATAATATGAATTAACATTTGATACCATAAAAAAATTGTAAAAAAATCAAAATTTAACAAACTTAAAAATGCTGTTTAAACGATAACTACTGAATTAAAATATGAGTTATAAGTATAACAATTTTTCTTCAAAACTTGTCTATATATGCAATTTTATTTTACAAAAAACTTCTGGGAAACACGACAGACATAATTTTCTACTTTCCACATAAATATGTAAGTACAATATTATGCAATATCAAATTATAGGTTTAGATTCATAGTTACATGAAACAATATTTTTTCTAACTGGATTTTGTTTTATTTGTCAAAAAAAAAAAAAATACATCTAACTAAAGGAAATCAAAAAGAAAATGTCAATATTATATATATATATATATATACAGGGTGTTCAGTAAGTCAGGATACGGGTATCTATTGTTCTCATTGTTACGAACAATGAGAACAATAGAAACCCGTTTCCTGACTTACTGAACACCCTGTATATACCACGCATTATACTAATACAATGTTCGTTTTTCCATTTTGCTTTTATCATATAGATCTTTAATTATAAAATAAAGTGTAACTCATTGTTTTATCATTTTTTCTGTGAAATATATTATAACATATAACTTGTTGAGTAAGTTAATAGTTAACGTATGGTGCATCTAATTGTCAAGTAAATATTAATATTTCTCAGTTTATTGTCTCATAATATACTTTCATATAACAGAAAATGTTGTATATTCATGAAAATTAAAATATAATACATATGTAGCGAGGTGTAATATATAGAAGTAATAAACACTTTTACGATTTAATAACAACTATACTATATTACAACGAACTAACAAATAACAAATAACAGCGAGAGACGAACTGTATTACAACGAACTAATAAATAACAGCGAGAAACGAAGCGCGTGTAAGACAGAATGCGTAAGTGATTGACTGATCGACTGACTGACTGGAGCGACGATCTTGCCCTTAAATAGTCAGAGGAATCTTCTAGAGGCGGCGTCGGAACTCTCTAGACATTCGACCGCCACACGCTTATGTAGAGCGACGAATCTTCTAGAGGCGGCGGCGGCCGGACATTCTAGAATATTCGACCGCCACACCACCCCCCTACGGAGTGGAGTTAGCTAGGGTCAAAAATGTCCGGGAATCTGACTCGGCGGCCTGAGCGAGTTGTTCGTACTGGCTGTGTTGATGGATCGGTATTAGGCGGTTGTTTCTGTTTGGTCGTATCCGGGGCAGTTGCTGGTGGAGCATGTGCCTGGCTAACGGTTGTGCTTTCGTTCACCATGAGGTAGGCAGGTTTTACTCTATCAATCGTCACCGTAACTGATTGATTTCGAACTTTTATTGTGAACGTTTTGTCATTTCGGGCAATTACTTCGAAGGGACCTTGATATGGCGGTTGAAGTGCTGCTCGGACACCTCCCTCCCTGAGAAATACGTGTGAACAGTCCTTAAGGTCCGCAAAAACAAATGATCGTGGATTTGAGTGGCGAGATGCAGGTACTGGACGAATTTTATTCATAACACTGCGAAGACGATCTAGTAAGCTAGTAGGGTCGTTCGTACTGCTATTATCTTGCTTGTCTGTGAAGAAATCACCAGGAAGATTAAGAGGCTCACCATAAACAAGTTCCGCAGACGTGGCTTTTAAGTCTTCCTTAAACGCAGAACGTATTCCGAGAAGCACGATAGGCAGTGACTCAGTCCACGAGTCTTTTGCGTGGGCCATGATGGCTGCCTTTAGTTGTCGGTGCATTCGTTCGACGAATCCGTTTGCAGCAGGATGCCAACTGGTAGTGGGGCGAAGCGTAAAACCAAAACGTTTTGCTAAAGTTTTTAAAGTAGCTGAAACAAACTGAGTACCACGGTCAGTCGTAACGTATTGAGGTACTCCGAAGCGTGAAATCCAGCAATTGAGGAAACCCTTAGTGACATCGTCTGCTGTTATACGTTCGAGTGGATACACCTCCGGCCAACGGGTGAAACGATCGATTACCGTCAGACAGTACCTGAAGGACTGTGATGGCGGCAATGGACCGATGATATCGACATGAACATGTTTGAATCGGCGTGAAGGTGTTTCAAAGTTTCCCAGTGGGGCTGAGACGTGTCGGCTTATTTTCGATCGCTGACAGTGGACGCAGGCACGTGCCCAGGAACGGCAATCCTTTTTCATTGCTGGCCACACAAATCGTTCTGAAACTAAGTGAGCTGTTGCGCGTGCACCGGGGTGACTAAGGTTGTGTAACTGATCAAATGCGTGACGCCGGAATCGTTGTGGCAAAAATGGTCGTGGGCGTCCTGTTGACGTGTCGCAATAAATATAGATTGAAGATCCTGGCACTAGTACCTTCTCCAAATGAAGAGATGAATTGTTGTCAG
>NW_026099572.1:15911012-15953504 GCF_025091365.1 Daktulosphaira vitifoliae | reverse complement strand
CGAGGGGGCTGGCTGCACTTCAACAATTTTGTCAGCCAGCTCGGCTACCTTATCCAGAGGAAGCTCTGATTGTGCGGTTAAAATAGCTTGTGCATGTGATGGTAGACGGCGGAGCCAAAGTTGACGTAAAATATTGTCTTGTAATGTAGTAGTGCCGGCAAGGGAACGGAGATGTCGTAAGAACTGTGATGGCTTACGGTCACCTAGTTCTTCTTCATTGATGAGTTGCCGCACACGTTGTTCTTCTGAGATAGACAACCGTTCAACGAGTTTTGCGCGTAGATGTTTGTAGCGTTCAGTAGGCGGTGGGTTAGTAATAATATCCTCTACTTCGGCGGCGTAACGCGTATCAAGCTGAGCCACAACATAATTAAATTTTGTTTCCTCACTTGTTATTCCCGAGATTGCAAACTGCGAGTCAACCTGTGAGAACCATAAGCTCGGTCTTTCGGACCAGAAAGGTGGCAACTTGACGGCAACGCGATTCACTGAAGCTGTTGGATATTGCTGTGCCTGTAGTGCTGCAAGGCGAGCGTTTTCTTGGCGTAACTCCTCCAATTGATTGCGTAGTTCTTCGGCGTTCATGCTTGTTATCGTCGAGGTCACCAATGTAGCGAGGTGTAATATATAGAAGTAATAAACACTTTTACGATTTAATAACAACTATACTATATTACAACGAACTAACAAATAACAAATAACAGCGAGAGACGAACTGTATTACAACGAACTAATAAATAACAGCGAGAAACGAAGCGCGTGTAAGACAGAATGCGTAAGTGATTGACTGATCGACTGACTGACTGGAGCGACGATCTTGCCCTTAAATAGTCAGAGGAATCTTCTAGAGGCGGCGTCGGAACTCTCTAGACATTCGACCGCCACACGCTTATGTAGAGCGACGAATCTTCTAGAGGCGGCGGCGGCCGGACATTCTAGAATATTCGACCGCCACACATATTAAATATTATTTAATTTTTTCTAAAAAAATTAAAGGTTTATGACAATTTATAAACAGAAGAAGTAGTGCAGTACATAAATGTATATAAAAATATACGGATGCAGAAATTCCAAAATTCTTACGTTGACTCATACAATTAATTTACTTTTATTTGTATTTTATTATTTTTAGTTTTATTTAATTAATATTTATGAACTTCAACAATTTTTCTTATTGATGTACTGCAATAATCCAAGGTATTCATTATGTACACATCTTACGGCATCTAGTGGCCGATGAAATAATTAGATTTGATATTACATATCAATCAATTTAGAATTTCACACTATTGGTAATTTGGGATTAAATTGATTAGCTTAGAAAGAATATACAGAATGATTTTTTTATCATAACTCACTCAATTACTTACAGAATAATAATAATTTAAAATTTTTTTTTATTATTATCTTTAATTACACATTATTCTTGAATTATTAACTATGTAATACTTTTTAAGTTCATCCCTTATGACTGGTAAGGGTGTCAACTTTGTTTTTTTAAATGGTAACACGTATTTTTAATTTAATAAAATGTCTGAGTTTTTAATTCAATAGTAAATGGTATTTGAATTTTTAATGAAACTTAATTTGTTTATTAGATATAAATATTTAAAGTTTCAAATTTTTGAGTTAATATATAGGTATAATACACAAGGGATTACAAATACAGGTAGCTAATTGGTTTTTTTTCAACATTTTATAATTAACAGTAGTGAAATTTTTTGAAGGGGTTTGGACATAGAGAGCTTTAGACGTCGTTGTATTTATATTATACATACAGGATTAAACTCATATGTTTATTTCAAAATAGATTAATTAAATTAGATATTTTACAGATTTACCCATTTTAAACAATACACAATGAAAAGTTCTTACTTATGAAGAAACATAAAAATAAAAACTTATGCATTAAATAAATACATATTAAAAAATTTATGGTATTGAGTTCGAAAATTAAATAATTTAATTATACAAATTTTTTTAAAACTTTTCGTTTTTTTAATTGTAAATTAAATAAGTATGAATGACTGAAAATGTTATACTTATATTTATATTTATACTAAAATAGAAGCTAGTTCACATATTATATGTGTGATGTAAGAATTCAAATTAAAATGGAATAAATGTTTCGTGTATAGTCTTTAAATTTTTTTTTACTACATAGAACAAATTGTTATATATACAAAATTTCGAGTTTTGAAATTTGGACAACTAAGGACTACTACTTTAATAAATATACCTACACGTAGCTAATTGGTTTTTTATGATATTGCTATCACAGTCACGGATTGTTTATTATCAATTATGACTATCAATAGATATACTTTTTGTATTGTTAGTTAGTGTATTTATAAACTCACAACAATGTACCTGACTATCATTAATAATAACAATGCTGTGTACCTGCTAATATCGATGTCATAAAAAATCTATTTAAATTGAATTAAAAACTCAAACATTTTATTAAATTAAAAATACGTGTTACCATTTAAAAAAACAAAGTTGACACCCTTACCAGGCATAAGGGATGAACTTAAAAAGTATTACATAGTTAATAATTCGAGAATAATGTGTAACTAAAGATAGAAATAAAAAAAAAATTTTAAATTATTATTATTCTGTAAGTAATTGAGTCGTTCTCGACTTCTAGCTTGTAAATTTCTTACTAAACAGTTATCCTATTCTGCCAACTCGATATTTAATAATTTTCATTCTCTATGCGCAGTTTGACGCTATGTTCCCAAAACTCTTCCTTTACTTGCTTCAATCTCTTTGATTTTGACTCCGTACCTTAATATGATAATCACATCTTTAAATCTTTTGCTTATTTTCTGCCCCAAACATGAAGATGAAGTTCTCTGCGATTTTCCTCATATAATTTTTGACTGCTGTGCATTTGAAACTAATCGTTCTATTTTATTTAATAATTTATCTCATCTTAATATCTCCCCTATTAATTGTTACACTATTCTTAACTCAACTTCTCTCGATGTAATATCTTTAGTTATTTCTTTCATTCATTCAGCTGGTTTTTTTATTTAACGATGTTTACTGTAATTTTATTGTAATTTTGTTGATGTAAGATCAATTGTACTATTTTTTTTCTTTTCTCATTTTATTTAATTGTTAAGCTATAATAATACTTTGTATTGAAAGCTAAAAAAAAAAAAAAAAAAGTAATTGAGTGGGTTATGATAAAAAAATCACCCTGTATAGTCATATACAGTTATATCATGGTTTAATTGCCTGATTTTTACAAATATAAGTAAAAAATTTGTTTGAATCATTATATCACATCTTAAAAATTATGTATGTTTTATTTATTAAATAAAATACATAACTCATTCCAAGAAAATATATATATTAAATTTATATCTCTTAGTACATAGTATTTTTATAATTCAACAATTATCATTTCTTATTTTCAAAGAGCAGTTTGTAGAAATGGTACGAATAGTTTTAAGAGTATTAAGGAATTAATCCCAAGAGGTTGAGGTACCAAGCTTTAAAAGGGTTGAAAGTTTACTGAAAGGGGTAGAAATATAGTTTTTTTTTTGTATATCTTTTAAAATATTAAAAATAATGAATAATGTATAAAATAAATCTTGTTTGAAAACATAAAAGAAAAAAAAAATCTTTAGTAATTTTTTTGTATCAAACCCTTACCAAAGAGTTTTATTCAAAAAAATTATTAATGTTAACAAGTATTTAAGATACTCAAATGTTAGAGAGTGCATAATTAAAGAAAAAGTACGCTAATACTTTGGCGTAAACTTTTTCCTCAGTTTCTCTAAACCAAATCCAACCAATCATGTCAGAAGACAAAGGTCATGTATAATTGTAAATATCATGCATCTAGTCAAATTATATTGTACTTGTAAAAAAAATAAGAGAAAATATTAAACTTTTTATGTTTAAATTTCAGTATTACAGAAAAATATGTACTTACTACTTTTAAATATATTGAGTTATATGCAATTTTGATGAATTTACAATATTAAACAATATACTGACAAAAATATAATTTTTTCCATGAAAATTATAAATTAATCGTTTTTTTAGTTATACGCATAACAGTCAATGATACAAAAATTTACCAAAGACATTTTATTTCTAAAATGTATTTTTACACCATATTTATAAAGATACACAAAATTATATTGTTATCCTTTCACGTCAATTTTCAACTCTTCTGAGCGACATAAAGGATAACCTAGAACACTCAAAATTTATCAACAAATTTTTTTTACTACATAGAAAAAATTGCGATATATACAAAATTTTGAGTTTTGAAATTTGGACAATTAAGGATTATTTTAATAAATATACTTCTCTCAAAATCCTCGAATATTGATAACTATATAAATTGATGATTTAGATTCAATTACATTTTTTTAACGATAGATAATGGTTCAAAACAGTTTTCCTTTGGTATTAAGGAAATCATTTATTTAATTATTATTTATATGAATTTTTATCTATATTTATGGAATATGTTACGGGTTGGAATCCTTTTAAAAAGTACCTTTAAAACCAGCATACTATCAAAAAACAGTTCTGCCGTTTAAATTACTGTAAATTTTTTAAAATAGCAAAAAAAAAAATTATAATTTTTATCATTTTAATATAAACAAAAATAGACGCTTTAAAATTAGCAAAACGAAAACTTTTTAACTCAATGGATGATTTTATTTTATTAATACAAACAAAAAAACCCAGCACAGTGGAGTCGTGCCACAGTGGGGATGTGGCATAGTTGGGTCAAGTATATTGATATCTGACGGTGATTAAAATCACTATCATAAAAAACACTTCGATGAAAATCTGTAGAGAGTGTTTAATTTAAAAAAATTGATGGATTATTCCAAAAGCTACATGATCTCCTATTTCCTTATTAATATCCTGATTAAGAAAAAGTATGTCGAATGAAAAAGGGATTATTAAAAAATATTATTTCTCATAAAAAAATTGTGTTGATCCATACACTTTTCAATAAGTTATAGCGTTATAAAGTTAAAAATAAAAAAAAAAAATCGAGAATTTTCACAAAAAAATAGCATTCGATTGCCATTTTCATCACGAAGGCAAGTTCAGAGGTCAAATTTTTTTTTCCATAATGAAGTACAATACATTAGCTATAATTTAAAATATATATAAAAGTGTCAGACTTTCCGGAACACTTTCAATAGTTAAGTTAAAAAAGTTAATTTTTTGTGAAAAAGTTGTCATTTTAAATACCTCCCTGTGGGCAGGTAAAGGGTTAAATTTATTAAAATAATATACCAAATGATAGGTAAAGACATCAAGCATCTATAAAAAAAAATTATATTGATGTTATCATTTTTGAAAATGTTATGGCAGTTTTTAGTAAAAAAAATGTCAAAAATTAGCGATTTTTAAATTTGTAATTTTTTTGGAGATTTACCCCATTACGGGGAACGAGGGAAATTTTTTCCATTTTTGAGGGTAATGTCTTCGACTAGATTCGATTTGTGATCTTTTGTCGTTGAAAGATATTGGTTCGGTGAAAACTGAGAAAAAGTAGTGACAGATAAAAAAAAAAAAAAAAAATAAATAAATAAAACACATAATAAAATTAATACCTTCTCAAATTCGAATCGAAGCTATAGGACGCTATAAAATTAGCAAAACAAAAACTTTTTTACTCAATGGATGATTTTATTACTTAATACTACTGTTATTAAGTTATCGAATCAAACCATAAAATTAAAAACGAAAAAATCGTAAGACAGTTATGTCATTATACCTTTTAACTATACTAGTTATAGTATAGTAAACTTATCTTTATAATACTTATAAAGATAAGTTTTTATATAGTTTTATTCAGTAGTTTAAACCTTTATAATGGCAATTGTAACTACTATATAAGTAAGTAAGTAAGGAAAAGGTTTTCTATTATTCTCATTGTCTTTAATAATTGACTTATTTCCTTATAATTTGATCACTTTATTTCTATTTAAAATTCTTCATTTAAAATTGATATTTTTTAGGAAATTTGTGAAGAAACGTGTTAAAAGTATAAGATTTGATAATGAATTTTCTGATTATTAATCTACTTGAAATTAATTTTTTCATATTCAAAATTAATAATTTTATTTTATTTAAGCTAAAAAACATTGTATTCTGCTCTTAGTAAAACATCAGTTAAATTGTATTGCCTGGTGTCAAACTCACTTCCTGGTTTATTTGATTCCAATATCGGAAACGGATATTGAAAATCCCATTACATCATGAACTGTGTACTTATATAGAATTGAATGAAAAAACCCAAAAAAGATGCATTACATGAATGAACGAACATCTTTAAACTTTATACGGGAAACTATTACAAAGTTTCATTAAGATAGAAACATCTGTTAAATTGTGATATTTTGTAGGTGGGCCATAGGGATTTAATAAGACCATTTGATGATAGCAGTGTTCATTATTGAATTGATCTCTGATATCTTATGTGAGAATTTTGCTTTTAACGTGACCTTATACGTTTCTTTGGGCAGTCTCCAGAGGGTGAAAATCAGAGCACTAGTGTTCGAAAAGAAACAGGTCGACTGATCAATTTAACGACATGGAATAATATATCCGGCATAACAAGAGAGATTTAAAATCAAAACCTTGACAGACATAAAAATAAAAAACTATTTGTATGTCTCCCACATGTGTGTTGGTGGATTAGTTTTCTATGTCTCACGGGAGCGATAACGATCTCGGGTGACTGAAAAGTTCATGTAACCTATTTTTTTTACTTTCTTATAACAAAACAACATACCAATGATTCTTCTGGTTATACATTTATCTATGTATAGATGTATCAAAGGTAATAATAAAATGGTTTGTGCAGAATATTTTTTATAAAATAGTAGTACAGAGAGATCATGGCACAATGTGGCAAGACATAATTAAGAGAAGTATAGATAATATATGAATGTAATTAAAATCACCATCATAGTAATGCTTTGATGAAAATTTGTAGATAGTGTTTACAATAGCAATTAAATATAGGATAAAATTAATATTTAATAATTTAGTATTGTAATTTTTAATTGATAAATTATAAGAAAATTATAAAGTAGTCTATTTAAGGATATTTCGTAACTTTATGACAAATCTGTAGAAGAAAAATAATATCATATTGGAGGTTTTTTCGGAGAACCTGGGGTAGATATGTGGACCTCAACCTTTTTTTGTTATGATTTTAAAAAACGTACAAGATTAAAAAAAATTCATTTTTAAATTTTTTTTAGTTTGGTATTATTTAAAGGTATGTTTAAAATCAAAATAATTTTTTTTCGAGTTAAAAATTAGACGACATTCCCCAGAAAAATGTTTCCTCAGGAAGTACATTGTACAATGCATTTCCTGTATAATGAAATGGACAATTTAAGCTTGTTCATATTTTCAAAGTAGTTTTTCTCAACATAGGAGGTAGGTATTAGCAAAAAAAAATCAAAATAAGTTTAACTTACTATTCAATGTAAATTAATTTATGAAAATAGGTGATCCCAAAACTGTAATCACTTTTTGTACAGTATTTAATTTAACAAAAATATGTTGGATAAAAAGGGTTTGTATAAAATACAAATACCACACAAAAAAAAATTCATCCATATATTTTTTAAATATTTATGATTATTAGAAAAATAAAATATGAAACAAAGAAATTTAATACAATAACATGTGTTTTAACTACGGTAACTATTTGCACATGGAAGTTAAGCCGTCCAAATAATTTTTTTTTTTAATTTATACTATGTAACATAAATTATATATACCATGTGTTTAAAAAAACAGTATTTCTAGAATATTTTGAAAATTTAAGTTGAAAAAATTATCTTATTGTACAAAAGTCGCCATTTTGAATTCTCTGTGTGAGCAAACAAAGAGTCGGAATTTTAAAAAAAAATGTGTATCAAATAAAAGTGAAATACCTAATTTTATGTTATTTAATTTTAAAATGTTAATGAAAATAGCTAAGGTATATTATTATATGTGTTGACTGAAAGTTCTTGATATTTTCTCTGTATAAATGTTGCTCGTGTAACTTTTCCATTGAAATTCCTACTAATGTCTATAGTGCGATTAAATAATAAAGTTCATAAGACCCATACATAATTTATATCATCCATGAGAAACTGTACAGTTTGCAGCTAACCTTATTTTTCAATGAACCATACAATTAACATTATTGTCTTGTAAACCTTGTTGACACTTATTCACGCCCCCTATCGTTGTTTCTTGTTTTTTTTAGGAATTTAATAAATATGCTACCGTAAAAATCTAACTCTCAAATTTTTTTTCAACATTTTAAAACTACTATTTCAGAAAACAATAATCTAAATGAAATTTTAATAATGTATATTAGGTAAAACAAGCTTTATAATTGTATAATTTTTGTTAAAATCCGATGAAACGTTTGTCCTATTTTGACTCACATCAAATTAAACTTCTTAAAATGCACTACAACGTTATTATAAAAATATATCAATCCCACGATTATTATATTATGAAAAATGGCCGTCAAAACGGAGTGAAGAACCGGAATGATTACAGTTTATGACAATTTTACTAATTTTCTAGTAAATTAGTTAATTTATATCAATTTTTATTTTATTATATTATATATTATATTCAAACTGGAACTTCTGATTTAATTGATCAATTAAAACGTTAATTAATGTTAAATTATCTGATTTTAACGGTGAAATAATTTTGTTATTTTAAGTTTAAAGGTTTTCTTTAAACATTAAGCAAAATATATTACTATATTAAAAACTAAGTAATTTTATAAATTACACTGGTGTAAATTTAAAAAAAAATATGGCAGAACTAAATTGATTATTTATTATCCTAAATTTTTTTTATGTATAAAAAAATGTCTTTAATTTTTTTTGATGGGGTAAGCACTTTTAAGCACATTTTCCGATTTATGAGTCTGGTAATAATTTTAAATTTAATAGTAATTTGTTTTAAGTTTAATCATTAAAAATACAAAAATTAGGTTCTCAGTTAAAATTATACTTCAAATATTAAATTTGTTAAGCATAAAATTATTTTTTAAATTAGGTTTGAGGTAAGATTTTGGTTCACGTTGTATATTCTATGTAAATATATTTTTGAGAACAACATATTATTTATTTTAAAGTTAAGTTTAAAAGACTATTAAGGAGTATATTTTAGTATCATTAAAAAAGGTGTATTAATTTTGATCTACGTATATATTTTTTTTATGTTACTATTATATTTTTTACTAATGAGAACATACTTTGCCGTAATTTAAATAAATGTATTTTTAAACTAAAAGTAACAAAAAAATAATAATTGTCACATTATATCTTTGCCAACCATCACGAAAAAAAATTTATGTTGGTTCACTTTGTTAATTAATAATATTGTGATGAATAATTTAATTTTCGTTTCAGTTAATATACATTTTAAATATTAGACTATAAAATTACTCATCGTCAGAATACACGTATAATGAAAATAATTTAGTCTTTAATTTAGTATTGTATAATGTTAAAATACTACAAAATAAATGTTTTTGTTAAGCGAATCAAATCAATTATATTGAAAAACTTATATACGTAATACATGATTTGATAGTTACCAAATGTCTGCAGAAATACTAAATAAAGCTATCAACAAGCATTCGTTGCTGGGAATAGTAGAGGATAATTCAGATATGTCAAAAAAGAAATATAAATACAAATGATTTATATAGCCTCAGTTTAAAAAATTTAATTTTTTTAAAAAAATTTTTTTATCATAGTTTAAATTTAAATATATGTAATTAGACCATTTACTTAATTTCTCTCATCTTTAAATATATTGAATATATATTTAAAAATAATTTTCATTATGTTTTGTAGTATAATTCCCCCGTTAACCATCTTTACCAAATTTTGCCTATGAAAATGATTCTTATAAATGTTTCAATCATGACATTAAAAATTAAATAACCAATTTAATAGCATTTTATGATTTTTATGATTAAGTTTTTTTTATTATTCAGAGATTATTTGAATATTATAATAAGATCTTTCTGAAATCCAGTTTTATAATAATATTTTTCAACAAAATGTGGAAGCAACGTTCATTTATCTTAGAACTCTGATTTATGCGTTTTTTACTGCTAAAATATTCTATTTTCAAAATATGTTGATTCAAATTTCAGTACACGTATAAATAACAATTCATTTTAACTAATACACGTTTCTTTAAACAAAATGGAAAATTTAATTATAACCAGCTATTAAAGTGGAACAAAATTGGAATATCAAGCTAATTTTTTATTTTATATTTGACTATCGTGTTAGCATCGCAAGTGTTTGTAGTTTTTTGAGAATTATGTAACTTGGAGAATGTTTGATCTAATAGATCTCAATACGAGATAGCCAAATTTTTTGAGTTAAATTAATACAATAGCAGATTAAATTTTAGGATAATTTTTCGCTTGATAAAAAATTTAGTGCTTTTTCGCAACAANAAAATGTGGAAGCAACGTTCATTTATCTTAGAACTCTGATTTATGCGTTTTTTACTGCTAAAATATTCTATTTTCAAAATATGTTGATTCAAATTTCAGTACACGTATAAATAACAATTCATTTTAACTAATACACGTTTCTTTAAACAAAATGGAAAATTTAATTATAACCAGCTATTAAAGTGGAACAAAATTGGAATATCAAGCTAATTTTTTATTTTATATTTGACTATCGTGTTAGCATCGCAGGTGTTTGTAGTTTTTTGAGAATTATGTAACTTGGAGAATGTTTGATCTAATAGATCTCAATACGAGATAGCCAAATTTTATGAGTTAAATTAATACAATAGCAGATTAAATTTTAGGATAATTTTTCGCTTGATAAAAAATTTAGTGCTTTTTCGCAACAAGTCTATTTTTTAATAACAACAAACAAAATCAAAGGTTTTTTTACTAAAAAGATATTTAAAAGTCTACTACATGTATAAGTGACTTGGTGATTATTTGTTTACAAATATAAATTTAAGTATAAAATTTCAACAGAATTGAATAGTTTTCATAAAATACGGTTAGAATTAGTTTGGATAAAATACACTCTTTTATTTAGGAGGTTAGATTGATATACAAATTATTTGTTAGTCAAAATTTTGTTTTCATTTTAAAAAAAACCCAGCACAGGGGGGTCGCGGCACAGTGGTGACGTGGCATAGTTGGATCAAGTATAATGATATCTGACAGTGATTAAAATCACTATCAAAAAAAAACGCTTCGATGCAAATCTTTAGATAGTGTTTAATTTTAAAAAATTGGTGGATTATTCCAAAAGCTTCATAAACTGCTAGTTCCTTATTAATATCCTGATTAAGATAAAGTATGTCGAATGAAAAAGGGATTATTAAAAAATAGTATTTCCCATAAAAAAATTATATTGATCAATACACTTTTCAATAAGTTATAGCATTATAAAGTTAAAAATGTAAAAAATAAAATTGAGAATTTTCACACAATAATAGCATTTGGTAGCCATTTTCACCGTGAAGACAAAATAAAGTCCGAAATTTTTTTTTTCCATGATAAAGTATATTACATTAGCTTTAATTTAAGATATATATAAAAGTGTCAGACTTTCCGGAACACTTTCAAAATTTAAGTTGAAAAAGTCAATTTTTTGTGAAAAAGTTGTCATTTTAAATCCCCCCCTGTGGGTAGGTAAAGGGTTAAATTTATGAAAAAAATATACCAAATGATAGGAAAAGACATCAAGCATCTATATAAAAAAAAATTATATTGATATGTTCATTTTTGAAAAAGTTAGGGCAGTTTTTAGTAAAAAAAATTGAAAAAATTTCGAAAATTAGCGATTTTTAAATTTGTAATTTTTTTGGAGGTTTCCCCCATTTACGGGGAACGAGGGAAATTTTTTCAATTTTTAAGGGTAATGTCTTCGACTAGATACGATTTGTGATCTTTTGACGTATCGTTGAAAGAAATCCGTTCGGTGAGAGCTGAGAAAAAGTGGTAACAGAGACAAAAAAAAAAAAAAAAAAAACACATCATAGTAAAACCAATACCTTCTCAGCTTCGCATCGAAGCTAAAATGTGTATGAAATAAAAGTGAAATACCTAATTTTATGTTATATAATTTTAAATCTTTTTAAAATGTTAATGAAAATAGCTAAGGTATATTATTTTTAAGGTATAAATTTTTAAAAAGTCGTAATTTCTTGCTGAAGAATTTTTCATTTACTCAATTGAGGCTGTGCGTGATAATATCAAAATAAAAACGTTGCTCTCAATATTCTATGCCAATTAATAAATCTTTAAAATTTATCTTTTCAAAATTCTAATCACAAATAATCTTATATATTAGATTATTTACAATAATTCACTTGTGTATAAATACGAAATGGAAAATATAATTTTAATCAAGCATTATTTTTTTAACTTTTAAGAAAAAATTGATTTTTATTAGTATTCAAAATAAATGATCCTTTTGAAAATAATTCAACTTTTCAACTAATTTTATTATTGTTTCAGAATGTCAATGTTCTTTTTTCGTTTGCATAACCTTCGTCGTGAGGAGGAAATAAAAAAACGTCGCAAGCGAGGCATGAGGCACAGAAATCAGTTGACACTCGCGCCGAGTCGATTGTTTGAAAAACCACCACTAACACCGTCTGACAGCCTTGACGAGGTCGCTTTGCAAATACCAAGGTAAGAGAAACGTCGTTTCTATTGATTTTTTTTGTTACTAGTAAAACTTTAACCGATAGATGGCTCATGGGTTATTATTTTCACTTATTACTTGAACCTAAAGAGATTCATTTTAAATATTTTCCTATTATTTCACTCAATATTTATATATATATACAGCAAATGATTAGACATTTTTTTAATTGTTTTTTCAATGAATAAATTTCAGGGGCATGATCAGAATTTTTTTCGTTAGGGGAGGATAGTTAAATACATCTTATTATTTAACAATATTTTATTATTTTTTATCTGAAAATTAAAATTTATCTAAGAGTGCAATTTTTAGTGAAAATTCTTCACATAATTTTAGGAGAAAAAGGCTACAGTTTCACCAGTTCTTCATCTGACTAGACTATTGATTAAATTAGCAATATTTATGTCTATTAACACCAAAAACAGATTTTAATTTTTTCAGCTAAATAATTACATTTATTTATTTATATATATATCTATTAGAAAAATACATTAGATAATTTTTTTATTGGTCTTTTAGTTTATGTTTTTTAAATGTATCAATCTTGAAATATTTTTTTGTTTGATCTTAATACTTTATAAGAGTATAATCTACATTTCAAAGACAACATACATCATTTAGCTAATTTATTAAATAATGATCCAATGTGTAGTCCAATAACTTTTAAATATTCATGGTTCAAATTACATAAATTTTAATATTATTTGATAAAAACCCTTATTTTTAGTTTGATCAAATAACAGAAAAAAATGTTTAAATCATTTTAATTTTGTTTAGTTTTTTTGGCAAATTTTCTATTAATAATTATATGTTTATTATACAGTAGCCATAATTTCACCATACTGTCACATAAATAAGTTTTTAGTGACAATATTTTATATCGTATCAGTTACAAAAGTTAATAAGAATAAATACTGATAGTATTTTATGACCCATTGAAACAGATTATTATTGTATGCGTTATTATGAAAACAAAATTAATGATAAAGTTGTATTCTGTAACAAAATCTTTCAACGATTTTAAAAAGTTTAACTGTATAAAAAAGTTATAAGAACAAATTTATTTGGAAATTGTTTTCTATCATTTTCACGTACTTCTTTCGCTTATTTATAAATCAAAGGGGTACACAACAAGAGCGCTCACAGACATTTTTCATGAGGGGCAAATATATTTTTAAATATTTGGTTTCATTGTTTACTCAACAGACCCAACGTTAAAGGAGAGTGGGGTCCTCAGCCTAAGAACTGTGTTCCTTTTGCAAGCTTCGCTGTAGGCACAGCAAAAAGCCCCACCTCCAAAATGTGTGGGTGATTTGATTTAAATGACTTGGTTTTACATGGCAAATTTCAACCATTATAAGTACTTAAAATATTAATGATTGTGTACTGAAGTCTTAATATATTTTATGATTTTCTAATTTACTTTGTGTTAAAAAAATCTACCTAGTAAAACATTATTACGTAATAATTTCTTTTCAATAGACTTATTCATTTAAGTTATCAAAGATTTTCTAGACTAAATATACAAATTCTACAGGTTTATTAATTACTCGATCAATAAAAAGACATACAGGACTATTATTAAATATATTATATCATTAAAATTACTTCTAGAAGAAAAATATGAATATCTAGCTATTTGAATAAATCAATGACAAGTAACTTTTGTTTATTTTAAAATACTTTTTATAAATGTATTTTTGTAAAAAAAATTGATTTTTATTAACAAAATAATGGAGTGTTTCTATTACAATTTTATGAATTTTTGTTTATCATTTCCTACGTAAAAAAATTAAAAATAACTTTTATTTTATCGAATCTGATAACAAATTTTAAAGTTCACCACAAAATAATTAACTATTTATTATTCCCATTGTTATTACTTTGATTGAGATATTAGTGAAATTATCAGAATTGAAGTTATTAACTTTTATTTTGATCGACAAATTTGTTTACTCTGCTTTGCTATTTAAGATTAAATAAAATAAAAAGATTTTATAAACTATAATAATAAATTTTGAAAGATGCTAATCACAGTTAGTGTATTAAGATTATTTCATAATAAAAAATGCTGTTTGTTGTTACATAAAAATTTGTAAACTATTTTTTATTTATATATAATTTTGGTAGTTAACTTAGAAAAATTATTTTTAATTTTTTTGGTGGTTACCGTACAAAACTTAAACATATTCAAAATAAAATTGATGTTTTTTGGAATCAAAATGGTCTCAATGCAAGATAATCATCATGTACAACAATGTGCTAATATAAACCATATTTATCCTATTATAAATAGCATTGGCAAAGCAAGCATTCTAAAACAAGAATTAGTTTCTCAAACATCTGATTATTGGCATACGTAAAAGATTTGTTAAAACATTTTTTTAGAGTGTGCTTTCGTATAGCAGTGAAACATGGACAATTAACAAGAAAGACAGAAGCAAACTAAAAGCATCAGAGTTATAGATATGGAGAAAAATGGCAAAGACAAAATGAGTATACAAGAAAAGAAATGAGCAAGTGCTAGAAGAATTACGAGAAGAAAGAGAGCTAATGAAGGTGATTGAATCAAGAAAAATAAATTAATAGGACATATCATTCGACACAATGACTTTATAATAGTCCTTTTTCGCCACTGTAAAAGCGCAAGTACGGTCACCCATCCGTTCACCTACAGCGTAGTCGTGGCTTAACATTAAAGTTTTGTCAACCTGGTTTGGTCTATTGTGACCACCGCGCAACGCCCCATATCACTACCATAATTATGCCAAAGAATCAATCAATAAAATTTGGATATGTAGTTACTCACTGGTATTTTTAATTCTTATCGTTATATATCTCGGTCTATACAAAACATTTAATTCCAGATATTTTTAAATGACTGAATCAATTAAATAGTAAAGTAAGCTTGATATTATAATTGATTAAATGTATTAAGGACAGTTAGATTATTATCATTATCTATGATAAAAATTTTGTTGTGTAATGTGACCATGAGAACATAATATAAACGTAATCTTTATATTTTTTATATAAAATAAAATTAATGAACGTAAAAATTATCTATAATAATCACATTCCAAAACTAATGAAATAAAAAAAAATCCATCTATACAAAAATCAATGTGTATTATTTAATATTATTCGCCAACAATTATCAATAAAGTTTTCATTATTGAATATTATTTCATTTATTTATTGGTTTATAAATAGTTTAATAATAACAATTTTTTTTTTTTTTATAGCTTTTATTATGTAAATATTATAGTTCGATAATCATTAACAAAATTATTAAAAATATACTTCTGTGACGTTTTACTAAAATAAAACGTTTTTTTTTATTATTGTATTCATTATAATGTACAGTTTTAATGAACAATCAGCGGTAGTCTAAAAGTTAATTCATGTATAATTATTATTCTTTTATAAAAACAATAAATTAATGTCATTAATGATTTAATGATTTAATGATATATTTGGAAAATTAACAATCATTTTGCATGTAAATGTTGTACAACTTATCCTTAAACTTGTTGAGGTAGTCAGTAGGAAAACTTTTATTAAATGTGTTTTATAACATGTTTATAATATTTTCATAGTTGAAAATAGTCTAAAAAAATAAAAGAGGGTCAATTGTTAACAAATATTCACTTCTTAAGTTAATTTAGGTCATGTTTTATTTTTGATTATGAGTTGGGTTGAATGGGTATATTAAAATAAAAATTTAGTTATTTATTATATTCAGCTATAAGCAAGTACATGTATATCATATGTGGTCTATGAATATTATTAATAGTAACTCAAAGATCAAACAAATATATACTTAAAATTAACTGGTATAAACATCACTGATGGAAGGCAAACGTCAATGCACTTGTTAGAGCTCCGCGCTCTAAGAACCTTACAAGTGTTGTTGAAAAGTAAAAGAAAGTTCTCTTTTACTAAAACAAAAAATAAAAAGACCCTTATAAAGTCATATGATGACACTGGAAAATCAGTGACTGATTATCATTCACTTATAAAACTGTTTTAATTAAATAAATGTTACATAATGATTATACTGAAAAGTATTATGTAACAGCTAAATTATGTTTACAAAAGTGCCTAATGTTTTACGCGAAATAGCAAGTACGTTTATCAACACAATGTCTCCCTAATCGTATTTAAAATGTTATTTTAGTATGTAATAATTATACGTAAAAGAATAATGATATAACACTCAAGTGATCTCAAAAAAATGTTCATTAACAGTCAGAATGTAAAGTAAACAAATAGGGGTAAAAATAAAATGACCTTTTTTCTAATAGCAGATATTTTAGGTATGAATGCTATCAAGTTGTGACATTCAGAAAATTCATGGGTTCAGCTATTGTCCAAGAGTGTAATAGAATGGAGCTTATTATACTTTTTTTTACATAAAATATACTATGAGCTTTTGAACTCTTTCGTTTGTTATTTTTAATGGTCTTAGTATTATTATTTTGTCACGTTTTTAAGTACTTGGGACATACAAAGTTAAAATATTTATGTAAATAGTGGAGTAATATTAAAAAAGGATTTTTTTTTTTTAAGATCAACAATAGGATTTCTCTTATCATTAAAAACATTTCTTTTTTACGAGAGACACGGATTTATACAATTAACGACGACTAGTCAGAGAACTTTATTTTTTTCAATTCAGTTAAAAATTGCTACGCATTAGCGTAATCATCATAGTATGAACTTGATACTTTCAGTGTAAAATTTCGGTGAATATTTCTTTTTATCCTTTTGGTTTTTAAGTATTAATAATAATAAAAAAATAACTGAGTCAAAATAGTGAATGCCTTTTTTGTTAACGTAAGATTTTAAACTCTTTTTGATATTGTATACAAGTAATCTTTTAAATGTTTTCTTTTAACTAAGTTATATTTTTTAGTGAATTGTATTTAATATTGTTAACGAGGTTTTATAAACTAATCAAAGTTTATAAAACCAGATGTAAAACCAAGATGATACTAAAAAACCTTGATTAGTTAGCCATTTATTAATTCTGTATGTTATAATAATAGAGCAGTTAATACGTCGTAATTGATAACCGTAATCATAAACTTTATCTGAGGTTTATCTATTAAACCACATGCTTATATACAACGAGTCAAGTAAGTATTTGGACATTGTCTAGAATGAATAATTTGCTTCTTAAATCGCCATCTTCTTACAAACTTTAGAGTATCATCAACATCATTAGAAAAATATTGGAACGTATCATTAAATCACACATTAAGGTATCTAAGACGATAGTAGTTTAATAGGCAAATTATTTTTCTTAGTCAAAGTTCGAATATTTACTTGACTCATTGTACACACTTACAACTTATAAATTATATGTATAAGCGGACATTGGAGAGGCTTTAAAGGGCCTATCGCCTTATTAAAATTTTACTTTTATTGTTTTTTATATTATCTCCATGGTCAGTCAACTTATATTTTCTTTGGCCATTCTAGAAATGTTACCAAATGTCTCCTTATGTTTATAATTCAAATCAAAGTCATATTTTGAGTAAAATATTTAGCTCTCAAAAAACTTGATAATTTTACGAAAAATTAACTAAAGGATCACTACGCATATTATTAATACTAAAGAAGTAAACAATTTAGCAAACTGATTAAGAATTAATACAATTTTATAGTCTATTTTAATAACAAATATACGAGAACCTTGACTTTAAAAGAAAATCAACAGTAATAGAAACTGTTATTTTTCGAATCAAAAAATAGTTTTATTGATTTTTTATTGGCAATCTAATGAACGTTTAGCCGATTGTGTTCGAAATTAATTTGTAGACTCATTTTTATTGCATACATACGCGATAAATAAAACACATACACATCGTGACAGATATATATTTTTTTACTACTTTTAGTATCGTCCATTAATAGTCCAGTCACAACATTTCTTTCTTTATGAATTCACCGCATAATCGATAATCTAAGGGAGATAAATAATTTCGAACGAAATTATAGTTAAAAAAGATTGTATAATTTTTTATCCTTTTTAAGTCTTTTAAATGGCGGTCAAATAGCTTAAATTTTTACTAGAACATTCTAGCGGAATTCAAAAGACAGATATATAATTAAGGGGTTAAACTTTGCGGGTAACATAATGCGATAGATAACAATCTCGTTAAATAACCAAATTGCTAAATTTTAATAATGTTAACCTATTTTAAAATTCAATAACAATTATAAAATGTTTTTTTTATAATTTTAATATTTTTAATATTTTAAAGGTATTAAGTACTAAGAATTTTTAAACAGTATATTTTTGGGATAAACATACATTCTTATAAAATAAGTACATTTTTATTTGCTTTCACTACAGTAAAAAAGATAACATTGCCTACAGAAAAATGACGATATCCAAAATTTTGTTTACATTAAGTGTCAGTCTGTCGGTTCTATGTGAAATACACGTGGCGGAAAATACGCAAATGTTCGTTAAAATGGATGTCGAGGCACTTCTAGACAAAGTTGTTATGTATAATACAAGTTAATTTTTAAATAATTAAAACGTACAATTAAAAACATAGACATAAATATCTATTTTGTCTTCGATGCGAAGCTGAGAAGGTATTGATTTTACTATAATGTGTTTTTTTTGTGTCTGTTACCACTTTTTCTCAGCTCACACCGAACCGATTTCTTTCAATGATACGTCAAAAGATCACAAATTGTAACTAGTCGAAGACATTACCCTCAAAAATTAAAAAATTTCCCTCGTTCTCCGTAAATGGGGGAAACCTCCGAAAAAATTACAAATTTAAAAATGGCTAATTTTTGAAATTTTTTCAATTTTTTTTACTAAAAACTGCCGTAACTTTTTCAAAAATGAAAGCATCAATATGATTTTTTTTATAGATGCTTGATGTCTTTACCTATCATTTGGTATATTATTTTCATAAATTTAACCCTTTACCTATCCACAGGGGGGGATTTAAAATGACAACTTTTTCACAAAAAATTAACTTTTAAAAATGTTCCGGAAGGTCTGACACTTTTATTTATATCTTAAATTAAAGCTAATGTAATGTACTTCATTATGGAAAAAAAAATTTGACCTCTGGACTTGTCTTCGTGGTGGAAATGGCTACCAAATGCTATTTTTGTGTGAAAATTCTCGATTTTATACAATTTTTCATGAGAAGTAGTATTTATATACATCTTTCATTCAACATACTTTTTTTTTAAATCAGACTATTTCCTTATATATGGGGGGTATTCAAATCTGAAAAATGCATATAGAAAGTAGAACTTTTTCAACTTAACTTTTGAAAGTGTTCCGGAAGGTCTGACTCTTTTATATATGTCTTAAATTAAAGTTAATGTAATATACTTTAATTTGAAAAAAAAAAAATTTTACCTCTGGACTTGTCTTCGTGGTGAAAATAGACATCAAAGCTAATAAAAAATTACGATTTTTGTATAATAATTCTTTTTATATTTTTAACTTAATAATACTGTAACTTTTCGGAAAACGTATGGATCAGTAAATTTTTTTTATTTATACATGCTTGATGTCTTTACCTAACATTTAGTATATATTTTTTATAAATCCAAACCTTTATCTACCCACAGGGGGGGATTTAAATTTACAACTTTTTCACAAAAAATTTACTTTTTCAACTTGACTTTTGAAAATTCTTGATTTTTTTTTTTTACATTTTTAACTTTATAATGCTATAACTTATTGAAAAGTGTATGGATCAACACAATTTTTTTATGAGAAATAATATTTTTTAATAATCCCTTTTTCATTCGACATACTTTATCTTAATCAGAATATTAATAAGGAACTAGCAGATCATTTAGCTTTTGGAATAATACACCAATTTTTTTAAATTAAACACTATCTAAAGATTTGCATCGAAGTGTTTTTTTTATAGTGATTTTAATCACTGTCAGATATCATTATACTTGATCCAACTATGCCACGTCACCACTGTGCCGCGACCCCCCTGTGCTGGGTTTTTTTATTAAATTTTTATAACAAAAAAAATGTCATTTTTTTTTAGAAAATTAATATACTACTGTGGCTATTGTATAAATCTGTTAAGGTGATTTTAGCAATACTTTGAAAGTAAAATCAAGTCATGTGTTAAATAGTGTTTAATATCTATGGCTATTATCCAAAATCTTACATATCACATAAACTGGTTAATGAGATATTAAAATTTGTAAAGAGGTTAAGTTACCTGTAATGCTCCAGAAAATTATAAGTTAATGACAATGTCCATTGAAATTTTTATTTTATTTACTTTCCTGAAATATTCATAAAAGTGACTTATCATTATTAATATAAGTGGTAAAAATCATAGATAATTATGCTATAATAATTAATTTTATTTTATATTAATTGACGTAAAAAACTTATTTAAAACGTTTTTAAAAAAAAAAAACATTATAATTAAAAATAAAAAAAACGATAAAAATTTAAATACATTGGTTAAAATAATAAAAATATGTTAAAACATAATTTAAAAAAAATTTTTTTTGCTTCTAAAAGTTTCTCTTACATTTTACGAAGTCGACTACTCTCAGCACTAGGAAAAGTTCGTGTCTAATCACGATATAGTTTAGTCTCTGGTAAGATATCGACGGTCTATTTAATAGTTTTCTTTAATATTTATTGGTGTATAATGCTTTTGGTAAATAGTTTTATTATTGTTTTGCTTTAATAAACGGCTTTATTTTTTATTATGCCGAGTACGTAACAATG
This sequence comes from Daktulosphaira vitifoliae, assembly GCF_025091365.1. NCBI lineage: Eukaryota > Metazoa > Arthropoda > Insecta > Hemiptera > Phylloxeridae > Daktulosphaira > Daktulosphaira vitifoliae. The sequence continues at coordinate 15,932,015 of NW_026099572.1, read as the reverse complement.
TGTTTGTTCCTTTTGGTAACAAAACTATACCATTAAACGAATATGATCCCAATAGAGCAGATGAATAATTGTAAAGTTATTCTTGATAGTTTTCATTTAATTGTCTAAAACGGACTATAAATGATTTAACTATAAATTTAAATATAATTAAAACTTATCGAAGAATATTCTGTATCATAAAATTATTTTATTGTACTTGATGCTGTGTGAAGTATCCGTTCACACAAGGTACGAATAGAGTTTTAGTAGGTAGTTACAGAGATGTAATAGAGTGTAACAAAGGAATTAATATAACAGAGATGAGATGAAAATTAAATTATAAAATTAATTTGAGAAATATTACTATAATACAAGAAAAGAAAAACAAATTTTTTGGAATGGAGATAATATATAAATATTATTCGGGTTTAATAAAAAATTTTAGTTCTGAATTCTAAAACGAGGCTTCTTTTTCTTAAAATAATCCAATTCTTTTAAACGTTCACAAAAGAGCGGCCATTACTTATGAAAGTTTCAAAGTTACGTCGTTATATTCATTCGTAGTAAAAAATTATATGAAAATATGACTATATTCTTTGATTTTAATAGAATATCGATTCATATGATGGATTTTTAAAAAAACTTTTTTTTTTTAATTTGTTTAAATTATTTAAGCTGTTGATGATTGTCAAAAAAAAAAAAAATTTTTTTTTTTCAGATAATTGGTGACCATTGTAAAAAAGTAAATAAATACTCAAATTTTGTAAATAAAGATGTCTTCATTTTATTGATAGAGCTACCATTTTTTTAGGACGTTTTATTAATAAAAAAACTTCTACCTAATTTGCATCTACTTTGAAGAATTTGTTTGCCCTTTCTATTGCAATTGATAAAGCGTGTAGAATATATTTATATGAAACTAAAGGTATATTTACACGCAATTTACATAAACTTTATCTTTTCATTCAAAATAAGTTTTAATTAAATATTATTATGTATTGATAAACTCTACATAACTTGACGATGATAAAATCTTAACAACCCGTTTACTGTTTATAGAGCTTAGTGTTTAGTGTAAAGTAAACTGAAGGTTTAATTAGATTTATCACGAAGAGCTTGAATAACAATACATGCAAATCGTTTGTATCTAAGATAGAATGTTAATGGTTAGTTTAAATCTAAGTATAACAACATAACAAAAAAATTAACTCATCTATTACTTGTAGTTTTACATTATACGGCTATGTTTTATTAATACAAAGCAAATAACTATATCCATAACTACATGTATGGTTTTATTACAATTATTCGTTACACAAAAAGTAAAATTTTAAAAGCGTACTTTGTACATCATACAATACCCTTTATTTTATTTCACAGTCGAAAAATCATTGTGGTGTTAGGTGAAATTGATATTTCACGTGTCACCAATTGTTTATGATTAGCTCCAACTCAGCCACGTAAAGTTATGCTGTCACATAATACCGTAAGCGATCATCGTTGAGTACTTCATGCGAAACTTGCACGGCGTACGTAGGAAGCATCTTGTATATGATACAATAACAAATGGGTAAAGGTGCATACATCATTAAAGGCACGTGAGAGAGAGTGAAAATATGCCAAATGTGTGGGGATCTACATATCACAACCCTAAAAAGGTAAAAGAACAGTGTGTGAATATAGACGTGTGGTTATGATATTCTTGAATATTGTACCAGCTGAAAATAAATTCTAAAGGCTGGTTTTCAATTCTATTTATGGTATAAGAAGAAATGAAAATTTTATGGTAGAGCTCAAAGATTATTGTTTTTTATTTATAAAACAACACAAATTTGCATAACTTTATTTCCTTGAAACAATCTTTCACCGAAACAATATAATTACCTTTGTAAGTACTTAAAATAATTTGGCACGCAAAGAATTGGAGTGCTTTGTACTTTTGTGATAATATCAACTTTAAATTTATAAAAGCTCCATTTCAGGTTAACTACATGTATATATATATATATACGATAGCAATTAAATAACTAAACATACACGAAGAATATATAAGTAAACTGTAAATAAATTCTATTTAACAATAAATATTTTTTAACATACATAACTTTGAACATATTTAATACTGACTATACTTATTTCCTTGTAAATACAATAGCATATAACTTTTTTTTAGATTATAAAATATATTTTATGTGTACTAGGTTGCTATAAAATATTATAGGATAGTATATCAATACATGAATTCCATGTGGCAGGGTTGTTAAAAAACAATTAAAAAAAACTATTTAAAACATAATTAAACAGTTTAAAATGTCCTTTAAGATCAATATAAAATTTTCAATTTTTCATGTGTACGTAGTAACGATGCTAAGTGCACAGAATTTTTATACATTTATTTAAACATTATTAATAATATGGTTTTTAACTTATAGTTTTATTGACAGTGTTGGGTATAAATAACGAAAAAGACATCTAGATTACATATAGATTTTCGAATTAAAGTTCATCTTAATAAGATAGAAATATTTTGGAAAAAAAATTATATAGATAAAATGCAGGTGAAACTGCTTAATACTAATTTTCTTAACGTTTTTTCGCGCTCCCTTAATGAGTTTCTTTTATTTTACTGTCAACAGTACTTTTAATATAGTTGAGAAAATTTTACTCCCAATGTGTTTTTGAAAATCTTTTATAATTCACTACTAATAAAAAAAAAATGATACACACTATTTATATAAGTAGTATAAAAGATGTTACCCTTTCTTATCTACATTATTAAAAATACTACCGTTTGTTCGTTAAATAGTGATTTTTTCTTACACCTGTACATTTTAATGAAAAAATCATTATTTAACGAAAATCTAGGATAAATGATTTAAAACCATACTTCAAATGTATCAGATAATAATCAAACTAAAGAAATAAATTTTTAATTGCAGCCATTAAGAGTTTAATGATTTTAATCATTAAACTCTTAAGTACTGACTAATATTATCACAAGATAGTTATCCCCCAAAAATGCTTGATAAAACAAAAAAAAGCTAAGGTATTCAACAGCATTATCATAATGAAATAGTTAAAATAGTAAACATATAGAGTAAGAGTGAAGTTAAAGAAAAAAGTTATATCAAGAATCGAATAATTAAAAGTTCAGGTAATGTAGTTGTAAATAATTTATTGATAAGTTTTTTCATAAAAACAAAAAAAAGAATATGATGAAAAAAAGAATAACAAAAATGATAAGATAAAGAAGTTGAACAACAAAAATGATAAAAACGAGTAAAAAACAATGCAGGCCATCAATGTAGTTTTAACTTCGGACTAGTAACTCGCTCCGAACGTAAACTATAGAATTAATTATTTATAAATAAAACATATTTATCAATTTTTGGTTAAAACCAACATTTTGGTTCTTCTGATCCAACACCAAAAATTTGTTATACATTGTTTTCTATAATCCTCATTAGGTCAAAAATCATATAAATTTTGGTAAATATGATACATTCTTTATACGCATCGAAGCATTTTACGAACGAAATTTTCATCACTATTATTAATCAGAACTAATCTAAACAAATTGCTTAACTCTATTGAACCGGATCTCGACTGTACTTTTTAAACTTAGATGATGTCGATTAAACTCCTATTGATGTAATGTCAATGTTATTGTTCAGTGTTTTCACAAAATTAAACCATCTACTTAAGAGGGATTTCGCAACAGGTTGATAAAATAAAATAATAAAGAACATCCGTTTCGATAACTTGTATTATTAGCAATATTACTATTAATGATTATAAATATTAAGACACAATAACCCAGTTATTATTCGATAAATATGTATACAACAAACATAGTCCACAATGTATTTTGATTATCGCTTTATCAAAAAATGATAGCAATATTAAATAAAATTATGCACAATAGAGTATATTATCATAAGAAATTCACAGCTCGCTTTTAGATTATAGTTTTATTTTAATGTGTTATGTAAAAGTGTTCTAAATGTGATAAAAGAAGTTTTAGAAAATTTTATTAAATTTTGAATACTGCTAAACATCTCTGTAATTGTAGATAAATAAAATATCTAGATAACAAAAAACCTAACCAAGATAACTTCTAGAAAGCCATTTATAAAGTCATCTAGCTAAGACGAAAGATAATATAATTTTGCTATAGACAGAAGTCTAGAAAGTTATCAAGATTTCCTTATCATTTTTGATTGGTAAATTATTCGAACACACTTTTAAAAATGTATAATGCACAGTTTATACATTGTCTCGACCTAAATAACAACGCTTATAACTATTGATACAATTTTTATTTTGCTAATTTTTTTAAATAATTGTTGCCTTTATAGACTACGTTTAGCGCATATTTTTTTTTATCATTCATCAAGAATAAAAAACAAAAAATTTTTTTTTTTACAAAATTTTCAAGTAAACATTTTTTTGGCGCTTTTTTTACAAAGAAATTTGATGGGTGGATGATAATTTTGGGACAAGTACTCATTGAGTTACAAGCGTTTTAATTCATGTATTGAGTGTGTATTTAGCGCGGGTAGGTAAAACTCGTGTTGGTGTTTATTTATAACACATTCTCCACTCGCATTCCATACCCACGCAAGTATGGTACGTACTCTATACAAGTATGGCTTGTAACTGAATAATTTGTTCTAAAATTGTTATTGACCCATTAAAATATTTTGTAAGAAAAATTTTAAAATATGTCTATATTGAAATGTTGGAAATATAAAAATTTAATTGTTTTCTTATTAACTATAAATAATTAAAAAATATGCTTTATACACAGTTTAAGAAGATAATAATTATTAAAAAAATGTTCCAACAAAATAATTATTGTATCAAAAGCTATAACTTTTGATACAATACTTTATAAGCTTTGTCAGTTAGGTCTGAGACACTCTGTATACATTCAAGGCAGTATTGGTAATAATCTGAATTATAAATATATGATATAAATTTTGATGAAGCTCTTATGATATTTTTGTTTTTAAATTTACTATGAAATTGCATTATAAAATATGAAATCTGATCTAATCTAATATACATTTATTTAGTTTTACATTGTAAAAAATATCATTATCAATTCGAAAATATGTAAAATTTTAATTTAAAACGTCCACTACGCATTATTTTATGAATATAAATATCAAAAAAAAAAAAAAATTTTAATTGAGGTTAAGTCTTTATAAAGATGTACTTAATTAACTCTCATGTCATACACAATCATGTTGTGATGTAGTACTGGGGTCAATTACCATGGTACTGAAGTGACAATATGCGAGTAACATGAATGTTATTTTCTCTCTCTCTCTCTCTCTCTCAAAAAAAAAAAAAATTGTACCTTTTTTAGCTTTGATACGAAGCTGAAAAGGTATTGGTTTTACTAAGATGTGTTTTTTTTTTTTGTGTCTGTTACCACTTTTTCTCACCTCTCACCGAACCGATTTCTTTCAATGATGCGTCAAAAGATCACAAATCGTATCTAGTCGAAGACATTACCCTTAAAAATTGAAAAAATTTCCCTCGTTCCCCGAAAATGGGGGAAACCTCCGAAAAAATTACAAATTTAAAAATGAATAATTTTTGAAATTTTTTCAATTTTTTTTACTAAAAACTGCCGTAACTTTTTTAAAAATAAACATATTAATATAATTCTTATTTTTATAGATGCATGATGTCTTTACCTATCATTAGGTATATTTTTTTTTATAAATCTGACTTTTTACCTGCCTACAGGGGGGGATTCAAAATGACAACTTTTTCACAAAAAATTGACTTTTTCAACTTAAATTTTGAAAGTGTTCCGGAAAGTCTGACACTTTTATATATATCTTAAATTAAAGCTAATGTAATCTACTTTATTATGTAAAAAAAAAATTTCGGACTTTATTTTGTCTTCACGGTGAAAATGGCTACCAAATTCTATTATTGTGTGAAAATTCTCAATTTTATTTTTTACATTTTTAACTTTATAATGCTATAACTTATTTAAAAGTGTATTGATCAATATAATTTTTTTATGGGAAATACTATTTTTTAATAATTCCATTTTTCATTCGACATACTTTATCTTAATCAGGATATTAATAAGGAACTAGCAATTTATGAAGCTTTTGGAATAATCCACCAATTTTTTAAAATTAAACACTATCTAAAGATTTGCATCGAAGTGTTTTTTTTATAGTGATTTTAATCACTGTCAGATATCATTATACTTGATCCAACTATTGCAATGACTCATCTTTTATACGTTTTACATTTTATTATAAATGCATTATGTAACACTCTAGACTAGAAACTTTTTACGTTATTTCAAATCTTTATAAAAAATGTAGTTACTATTATTATTTTTAAATAAAAATAGTTAAAATTTTTTTAAATTGGGAATTAGACTTCGTAATAATGAGTTAAAATTTTGGTTTTTTAAATTATTTCGGTTGTTTAAGCAAAATGCTTATGTTTTTCATTAATTTAAAAACTCTAAAAAAGTAAAATTAAATTTATTTAACTGATCACTAAGAGTTACCTTTTTTTCGATTTACTAAAAGATAAAAACTGAATACTAAAAGATCAATTATAATTTTGAAATATTTTATGAATCAACCATTATACAAACCTTTTCAATAATTTTTTATTTACCAAAAGATACGATTATATTTAGAAATTAATCGCATTCATTGTTAATATAACTTCGTAAAATAATTCATTTCAAGTTCATTTCTTGAATAATACTAACTAATTGGTTCAAAATACTTTTACTTGAATATAAATATTTATTCCCGCAGTTATTCAACAAAAGTTATCAAAGTAAACATAAAGTACCTACGCACAAAAGAGCAGTTGAGTATTTAACACGTTTTTACTTATTCATTGAAAATTATAAATATAAAGTATAAACAAATAACGAAGTATAAAAATCATAACTAGTAGTCAATAAAAAATATGTCATATAACAATTTTGAAGATGCATTAGCAGTTTTGTAACTGTCTTATGTCATTAATTTTTGTTTTGTATTTTACAAAGACTAGAAAGAAACTATAACCAATAAGAAGATATAATTAGGAGTTCTTTATAACAACGTTTTAAATGTCAGATTAAACAAAAGTTTAAGTCTTTCAAAGTAAAACTGTAAGTCTAAATTCTTGTCATTCTAGTTTGATATCTATTTAATAACTTTTAAGTTAATCAATAATAAATATTCTATAAATTAATTGTAATAATAAAAATAATATTACATATTACATTAATCTGTGCCGTAAATTGGATTTATGCAAGGGAGGCCAACTTAATTTTTATAAGATAGCAGAACTCATCTTTTTATCAACATATTCCCTGATTTAAACATTTAAATTAAGATTTTATTTCAAGTCAGCTACGATTTGTGAAACATATATCCCATTTTATATGGTGAAAAATAATATTTTGGGCATTATTTTGAATAAAATTAAAATTTTTGTATTTTAAACAACAATTTTAGAGAATAAAATTATAATTAGTTCCCTCAGGCTCCTCTTATTTGTTTATTTTTAATGTTATTTAAAATTTGTATTGATTTACTTTCTAATTGTAAAAATTTGATTTCTAAGAAATAAAAACCAATCTCATTAAGTTCTGAGAATCTTTAATTAATTAAACTCTATTATTATACTGTCTAAGTCTGTAAAATATGTAACAATATTTTTTCAATTAAATTTTAATTAAACTTGTTTATGATATTCTTAATAAATACCTATGCTACAATTTAATCGTAAAATTCTCAAAAGAAAAAAGGTTATTTTATATCAAATATTTTCTAAGTCAAATACACCCTTCATGAGATATTTTTATACATAAAGAACAATTCAAACGTTGTATAGGTTAAAGAAGCTCTTGCTACACATTCTAATAATGAGTTTTTAATCTATACTTCGAAACCTTTAATTTTCTATATAAATATAACGCCATGTAATGGTAGACTTAGTTTTTTATAAACCATTTATACGTGTAGTACATGGCAATAAATTATTTACAACATAGATTTTTGTTTATTAATTGAGCCTAAGAAGAACTGGAAACCATCAACGGCAATATTGTATCGGCCTCGTATTTTTCGAACTTAAATAGAATAGACAAAAGTGGGGTAGAGACAATCGGATACAATCAAATTCGGTTAGGTGCACCTACATAGTGTCAGTACCATAAGATATTGGGCGGTGGAGTGACGACACACGTGTGGGCTAGTGTACCTTTCATATAGGGGAAGGTAGTCGGCTGTAACGTCACAGCGGTGCGCTGCGGAACGAGGGACACGCCGGCGCGACTGGTCCGCGCGGTTCTAACTTTCTTTCGGCACCGAAACGTGGCGGCGGCCAGTGCGTGAAATGGAAACACGACGAACGCCACATGGGTTCATCCAACTACAGTTCATATAACTGTTTGACGAGTTGGGACAGCTACGATAGAATACCCAGGTAAAAAATATGTTGATCGTATCATAAAATATTTAGATTTATACTACGGCGTATTATTGATTACGTCGATTGGGTAATTATTTTTCTTTAAAATGTCTATGGTAAATGAAATTGTCGGGGCCTGTATAATTTTAGTATATGTAGGGCACAAAATACTTATTACGAGATTTCCACAAGCGTAATAAAATACAAATGCGTAGGGCACAATGTTATAACCAACAAAATTAGCTGAAACCTTAAACTAGTAATAATCGCCAGTGGTACATAAATGGGTTCAAGTGGGTACCTTTTAGAGCTGTAGTGTCGGTAATATTTCAGGTAATAAGTGCCGGTAATATTTTTATAAAACCGATCGTTAGTCCAGTTCGTGTGATTTTTATATTAAAAAAAAACATTAGTAGTAGGTAGCATAATTATGGTTGCAATAAACTTTAAAGTCAGTGTACACACTTTAAGCCGTATATAATTGAATTTGGATTTAAAGCAATTTTTATATGTAAGTTATAACTAGATAATTTTTTATTAATTTTTCTAAATTATGTCAGCGATGAATTAATGCTAATATAGGAATTAAACAGTTCAAATAAATTCAATTAACATTTATTTTATCATTAAAAAACAACTGTTCCATAGTTTTATTAAAAATAATTTAGATTATTAACTAGATTATTTTTTAAGATTATTTCCTCAGAAATACTTAAATATTAATATCAAGTAATTACTGCTGACATAATAAAGTTTTTTGGAAATTGTTCTAAAAAATATTCTCCGTCTCTATGGACGTACTTCGTTAAATCAATCATTTTTTAAAGTAATTATTCTCATACTTTATAGTTTTCATTGTATCATATATTTTTATCTTAATAGAGACAATAAAAATATAATAGTTTATTATACAACTGGTTGCAATACTTCAGGTCGTAGGATATTTTCAACGTGTAAAACGCGCACTTTTATTTTTGAACTCAGGTTGACAGGTAAATGAAGTGAATATTTAATTACTTTGTAGTGTTAAGGTAATTGCATTAGTTCCTGGTAATAATATAATATTAATAGAAGTCTATGAGTTTTCAATTAAACATCGGTGTCAATTATAAGAGTTGTATTCTCTAGGGAAATTGTTCAATAATATAAATTATAGTTTAATCAACTAATTACAATATATTGTAAATGCGTTTTATACATATAAATTATTAAAATTATTGTTTCAACATAATTATTTATGTACATAATATTAAATTGAAACTTATACTTATCAACAAACATTGATGATTGTACTAATTCAAATATAATTGAAATAGGTACATTACTTTTAATACGTCCACACTTATTTACTAAAAATCATGTTTCAAACATTTTACTACAGAGTTGATTTTTGGGGCACTACGGAATCTAATAAAGAGGGCCAAAAGAAGAACGTAAGAATTAAAATATTCATAAGCACTTATAATAAGCTATATCTTTTCAATTCCTTGCAGTGTTCATATTTTATTTAAAAGCATTAATAAACAATGTATCCTGTTAAGATAAACGAAAACCGTAAAATATCTTTATTGAAAAAGCTGATAATTATATTGACTACACTCGGCATAAATTGAATAATACAATGGTGATTGGGGTTAAATTCAAGTTAGGATAAAGCGTTATTATTACTGCTTTCATCATTAAGGAGTTGAATAAAATTATAGTCTTGTGGATAGGTTGCCATAGATTTAGTATTATAAACATAATTAATGCAATGATAAATTTCAGTAAACCCAACAATATTATGCGATACTGTCATCTACTTAAGTCTTGAAGTATAATATTTAAGGATTATTCATACCAACTTCTTAGGAACAAACAAAACGTCTTACGGGTATTTAAAATAATTGAAAAATAAATAAATATAAGAGATCAAGATCGAAAATCATTTTTTATGAACTAAGGAGTTTGAAAATATTGAGCTTTTATATCGTAAAAATCTGTATGAATTTATTATAAAATAATTTATAGTTAAATAACTATTATTTATTTTAACTAGACTTTACTAATGTCAATTTTTATTCATCTTAAAAATTAAAATGAGAATCGTTATAAATCAATTAAACATTTGAAATCATTATACAAGATTAACTTAAATATTATAAATCATTTATAAGACTATAAAAATCATTATAATATAACGATTAAAATTATTTAAAATAATGCTATACTCAAAATCAAATTATATTTTATGCATTGTAATCAATATTTAAATAATATTATGCGAGTATATACATAATATATTTTTAATACCGTAATAAAAATGTATTATGAAAAGCAAAATTTATTTTTGAAAAATAAAACAACCAAATCAAATGGGGCAAATTGATACATGTTAATTGATTCCATAAACTATAGATTAAGGCACAGTTTAGACCTAAAATCTTAGTCTTAGGTATAGTTATACCTTAGAACCTTTCATCTTATTTCTATTATAATTTTACTATTATAATGTCATTTAATGGTTAAATTCATAAATGTTTTGAATATTAGCAAATTAATCTATATACTAATAGTTTCTGTTTATTTTAGAAAAATTTTTCTCGTATATAATTTTGTATAGATACCTTAATACTTATATTGTACTTAGTGACTACAAGGGTAATCTACAAAAAATCTAATTTCAAATAACTATTACAGAAAAACAGTGATTCTGGTAATATTATCTAATTTATACTTAAGAAAAAAAAACAGTACTAAAGAAAACTCAAATCATGTTGTCTATCATACTTAAGAATTCTATAATAGTTAATCAAAAATAATTTTTTTTTTCATTTTTGTAGATAGGTGCTTCAAGGTACACATTTACTGTATATAAGCATTGTGTACAATTTTTTTTTAATATGTTCATCTGTAGATTAAATAAAATAATTAATTTGGACAAAATAAATTTGTTATATTAAAGCCTATGTGTTTTTGAAGTTATCTATGAAGTTCATTACTCTACATGAAATATTATTGTTATAATAGAAACAAATATAAAAATATGTGTCAACTAGCCCCAGTCTCTCCTATAGGCGGGCTCGTGCACATAAATAATTTAAAACCAATTAAGGGATTCATTGAACCAAATTATGACCTCAAATAAAATGTTTAAAATATCTACTGTTATGTTTTCAATAATATGGTATAACGTGGAAGACGTTTTCGTTCAATCAAATACATAATACCACAATTCAAATAACAATCCAAACAAATTCCCGATTTTAAACAAAAATCTGTCGACTGAAAGAAAACTACAAAAACTCATGTATATTTGTTTAAGAATGAATGTAACATTGATGGGTTGCCATAACTTATAAATGTCATGACTGTCAGTAAGAGTAGTGAAGTTTTTAAAGACGAACGAAGACGCAGTATTGACTACGAATATCAAAGGTAATCATTGAAACGATTGTATTAAGAAAGTTATTGATTTTATATTGACATTTTTTTAGTAATTTTATAAATAAAATAAATATTCAAACAATGTTTGATAATTTTGTTTCATTTAAAAGTTAAACATTTATTGTGTAATCAAACGTACCAAAAAGTATTCCGACGGGAACAATAATCATTACTTGAAGTAATTATAAAATTTTGCTAAGTTTCACATTATCAGGGAGCAGTTCAATAAGAACTTTGGAACTTATTTATTTTGAAAATTTATAAAAGTACGTGAGATTATATTTTTATAATATAGAATTCGTTTTGTTTTTGAACCACTTTATACTTAAAAGTTAGAATTATTAAATTCGGCTCAATAATATAAGTTTTTAAGTATGATTTTTTATGTTAGTAATACATATTATTAATTAAATTAAATTAAATTTGTTTTTTACAATGTTAAATTTAATATTTTCCCATACACTCTTAAAAAAACATAAATGTTTACATGCATATATTGGAAGATTTTTACGTATAAATGTAAGGAAAAACGTTCATAAATAGTAATAAAAATTTGATATTTGTGTACGAATTTTCGATACTTTATGTTGAAATTACACTACTTGTGTGTAAAATTAACACGTTTATTAAAAATATACTGTCGTGTGAGTATTTTTAGGCTATTCCTTACAGTGTTTTAAAAACTTAGACTACTGAGATAAATATTTTATATACAATTAATTCACTCTGGTACGGTGATTACTATAATATAAAGAAATGATTTTAAATTGTGTGCAGTATTTAGATGATGCTCATCACTAAACCATTTCACGCTTATACACTTTTACATCTAATACACTTGTACCCTTGTACACTTGTATGCTTGTAGATGTACGATTAATGTCATCACACCAATCAGATTTTGTGTTTCTACTTTTAATAGCCAATTTTCTTATTGGAATGATCTAAAAATCATCAAACATCAATTGATGTATTAAATTCTCTAGTATATTAATATATATAATTTATAAAAGTATTATTTTTTATCCTATTACCTAGGAAAAATATTGATCGCTCATAGTTATAACATGTTATAGCTATGAGCTGTCACATGAACTTAAAGAAATCCTTATTTCATATTTCTTCATGCATTGGATGTATTCCTTAATATGAGAATCGGTTAAAATTAAAAAAATTACAAAGTGGTAATTCATAATGAATTATGATTTCTTAATCTGATGATTCATACATTCTACTACTAAAAAAAACGTTTCATTTTTCTATTATTTTTAATTAATAAACGATGGACTACAATAAGTTTTCAATGGGTTTATATTAATAATATTAATGTAATACAAATTTAAACATTAGTAATTCATATCTATTAATTATCATATACTCTTATGTTCAATCCAAGTTTATTATTATCGTATATTGTGGGCAACCGGTAGAGAAATTATTTATTGATTATTATCATAAAAAATAATGTATGGACTTTTGTAATAAATTATTTTTGACACTTGTATCAAGTAAATTAAATTAATGACGAATATTTATTATAATTCAAAATTCCAAAATATTAAAACGCAAACAGTCGATTGAATAAAGAAATAATGTTAATAAAATTTAACTTAGTAATTTTACAAAAATAAAAATGTACAATAACTTCTCGGAAAAGTGGTGTTTTTCCAAAATTGATCGCCTTGTATATCAAAAGTTTTATCAATTAAAGTTATAAGCATTTATTATTTCAAAACTAAAAATTGAATTTATCTATCTTATAAGTCTCAACTCTGCAAATGTTTTTTTTGTAAATTTGAACACTTATAATATTCTTGTAAATATTTTTTACTTTATGTTGTATAACTTTTAATTTTTAAATTTATTGTGTGTTATTAAGAGTTGTGTCTGATTTCAAACTGCCAAAATTGTTCAACATTGTTAAGTATCAATGTTGTTATTCTTGAAAACTGCTTATAAATATTTTTGTAATAATTAATCTAATATTTTTATTTAAAATTAAATTTAAAATCGAGTTTTTTGTTCTTTGTTTTATTTTTACTAAAAATGCAGAATTAATATATTATTAAATTATTGAGAAAATATGTTAGTTAGATAATCGAAGCTAATATGGTTACTAGTTTATTTTTAGTATGAATACATAAAAATAATTTTAGATAATATTAGTAAAAAGCCATTTTTCAAAACATGCTAGATTTGTAACGGTTGACTTGGTTAAGTTTCTCTTCAAGTAAAAGTAAAATCTATTGCGTTCGTGGTTATTTTTATTTGAATAGCATACAAAATTATTTATTTTTCGTTTATTTACGTTATGGTAAGCACAATGCATAGCTGCTGTCGGTGATCATAACGATCAAAGCGTTTTACAACGACCTTTTCCAGTACTTCGTGTAAACGTGTGACTGCCCTATTGTGGAAGTTTACATTCAATACTTAATGGCGCGTACTGTTATCGTCTTAAACCCCACCGGACGTTAGGACATCAAGACGACCTTTCTCATCTTGTAAGAGAACGTTAGAAAATGTTATTTTTTTCATTTTCATTGTAGATTGTCATTTCTTTTAAGCTGGTAGCAATCGGTCTGTGGATGTTGAATAGCTTACCTATCTTTTTTTGTTTGAGTAAAATGTACCTACATTTTTGTTAAGATAACTAAAAACTAGATTTAAGAAGATAAAAATAACCTTAGTTACTTTTTTTATAACAATAATTTAAATGTCAAGTCCATTCATATTTTTCCTTTTTCATTCTTATTATTGTTATATTAGTTATAATTGAAAAAAAAAACAAATTCAACAACAGTAATTTTGTTCAAATATATATTTCGTTTTATAGTTCAGTCATTCATTATAAAATAATTGTGCCCATACTCATAGTGTTAAGTATATCAAATAAATTATATTTTATTTGAATTTGTATATTTGACAAAGTTGATAATTTTCATATATTTGGTTGGTAATTGTCTTATAATATAAATATATATTAGATACGTCTTTATTTATATGGACATGTAAAATGTTCAACATACAGCTATGTATTGTTGAATCGTTTCAAAGATCTCATTGATAAAAGTTGTTTTCTAATTTATAATTTTATCATATTGATGAATAGAAATTAAACACATCATATTTAAATCTAATTTGATAGAGTTTCAATAAATCGAAGTGATTTATTTTAGAGTTTAGTGAATTTTGAGTAGATACTTAAAAATATTCTCCAAATAAGTCATTAAATATTCAAAATAATGACTTTGGTTTAAGTTTAAAATAGTATATGAGTAAACACGTAAATCGAAAAAAAAATTTCATAAAATCAATCAAGAACTTACGTATATAAAACTTGTGCAACAATTAAACATTGCCTGACGTACAATAACCTTAAAATATCTAAAAGATTAAATATACTGTCATTTTCTGGTACAGGTATAAAAATGAGGTCAATAGCTATAATTCGAATTACAAAACAATTAATGATGGCGAAAATATATAATTTTTTTGAATTAATAATAATAAAATATTACATGATTGATCACTGTGCTGGTGTTGACGCTGTCACTGCTACAATGACATCCCGCAATGTATGAGCGAAAATAAAATAATTGAAATTTCTCGAAATTAGCAAACTTATATACTCGAGTTAGATATTTGTCACGAAAAGGAAACATTCGTATCTTATCCCAAGCAAAAAAAAAAAAAAAATACTTGAAATATTATTATTAAAAATAATTTTCACATCCTCCCCTTCAATAGTCATGAAAATATATTATTAAACGTCTAATCAAATATCATACGTAACTATGTATTGTTGTACTATATGGGCACTATTCTTCAAAATATGAAATAATAACTAGGGTGGGCGTGTAATTTATTATCGTTAAAGTTAAAAAAAACTTTTTTGTAACCATAACGACTGGTAACGACAAACCGTACAAATGACGTTTTCACATCTCGTCTCGCATCGAATGATTAAAACACTTCGAAATAAATCCAAAAGCTGATTTTACCCGACGGGGAAAGAATAATATCAGAATGATAGTGTTAGAATACACATGGACACACGTCGTATGGTATACTCTGTCGTTATCCTATCGAAAACACGCTGATTGAGATGACTTCAATTATGTTGTTTTTAATTGTTCTCTGTGGATTTTCTTTATTTACCACAAAATCGACCAATCTATTAGTTTCTTACTACAGTAAGCCGTGAGAAGTTGACCTAAATGTGGTGTTTATAGAAGCAACAAAAAGTGATTTCCATGTTCGTTCTGCACTTTAGATCTATTTTTAATAACTATTATTGAGACGGTAAGCAAAACGGAAACGCATCGAAATTTCGATGTGAGCTGTTTGGGTCAGTTGTAGGAAATCACAAGAGGTGGTCACGAAACAGTAATAATAATATTGCTTACTGCCCTCTGAATTAACTTTCTCGTTTACCGTGTACTTGGTATTTTTTTTTTCATTTTGTATTTAGTGCACGTAATAACAAATTAACGATAGCAAAAAATAATAATTATTGTCGTTTAGATCTCGGGAAATATTTTTCCATTTAGATTTGTTTTATAATGTCAAAAACCTCATAAAGTATGACATTAATACCTAGTATATAGTTTCATGAAATATAAAAACAATAAAAGAAAACATTGTCAACGTACGTTCATCTTAATATTTCTTACCAGTTATGATTTTTTTCCTTACCTATAGTTAAAATTTGTTTAATTATAGTGATTATATGCAATTTTTAACCACTATTACGTATTTTTTTGTTTGGTAAATTTCATGTAACAAAAAAAAAATCGAATATTTATCAAAGCATTTTGAAAATATGCATCACGATGTTGTTTCACATAAAGAATAATTTGATAATACAAGTTTTTATTATACAATTGTAATGCAATATTTAGATTTTTAAAAGGTTAACCGTTTCCTATAGTTACATTAATACACGGGCACAACATTAATCATTCATTAAACACGATTATATGACCCAGGTACCAACACTAAAGGTGGAAATAAATACATAAGTGAATTTCCTTTGCTGACAAAATCGATATAGCGACGAACGTGATGATACCTACAAAGTGACTATGCAATCTTTGTAAAACTTTTTTTATTGTATGTCACTAAGTCTGTAGGGAAAAAAGTTTTGGTAGGTTAAATTATGAATTTATGTCTCAGTCATGGACTGAGACTTATGCATTCAAAAGACTTCACGAGTCAAACGAAAATTGTTACTTCTTGAAATATAGTTCAATAATGTATAATCGCAATTGTAGAACTGGTGTATCAAAAGTTTTTATCCGATTAATACAACTAAGTAACCGCTTGATTAAAGTTAATGAACCATATATCACTAGAATGATAAGTTTGTCAATTTATTTCTGTTACTAATGTATCATG
Source organism: Daktulosphaira vitifoliae (assembly GCF_025091365.1). Lineage (NCBI taxonomy): Eukaryota > Metazoa > Arthropoda > Insecta > Hemiptera > Phylloxeridae > Daktulosphaira > Daktulosphaira vitifoliae. The sequence continues at coordinate 15,914,750 of NW_026099572.1, read as the reverse complement.
GCATCGTTTGATAATGATCAATGCACAAAGTAAATCTAACGAATGGCGATATCGTACAGAATCTTAGGAGACTTTTTAATCACTCTGTGCATTAAAAATATTCGCATTTTTCTCCATAAGTGGTGTAATTAAGATTTTTTCAAAGAGAATATCTATAAAAATTATTAAATTGCTATCAGATAAACACCACGTGTTCTTGCCTTTATTCACCATTAGATATTATGAAAGGCTTAGTACAACAACCAAGTAAGTCCTCCTTATTAAGGAATTAATTTATTTTTAGTTTTGAATAATATTCATTTTCTGTGTAATTCAGTACGAAAACGAGTTCTATATTTCTATTGTGGATATATTAAATCTAGAAAAATATTTTACTATTGCATTTAATGAAAAATTACGAAAAATTTGTTTCTCCTTCAAAATGATAAAAAATGGACTAAACTAGATGTTGCACCAAACCCTTTGTTACCTCTAAGGCAAATGTGTATTACAAAATGTAATTTGGAATTTATATATATATATATAAAGGGTGATTTTTTTATCATAACCCACTCAATTACTTACAGAATAATAATAAATTACAAATTTTTTTTTTCGATTATCTTTAGTTACACATCATTCTTAAATTATTAACTATGTAATACTTTTTAAGTTCATCCCTTATGCCTTGTAAGGGGATCAACTTTGTTTTTTTAAATGGTAACACATATTTTTAATTTAATAAAATGTTTGAGTTTTTAATTTAATAGTAAATGGCATTTGAATTTTTAATACAACTTTATTAGCTTATTAGATATAAACATTTAAAGTTTCAAAATTTTGAGTTAATATACATGTATAATACACATGGGATTGTGAATACAGGTAGCTAATTGGATTTTTATGACATCGATATTAGCAGGTACACAGCGTTGTTATTATCAATTGCAGTAAGATACATTGTTATGAGTATATAAATACACTAACTGACAATACAGAAAATATATCTATTGATAATCATAATTGATAATAAACAATCCGTGACTGAGACAGCAATGTCATAAAAATCCAATTAGCTACCTGTATTTACAATCCCATGTGTATTATACATGTATATTAACTCAAAATTTTGAAACTTTAAATGTTTATATCTAATAAGCTAATAAAGTTATATTAAAAATTCAAATGCCATTTACTATTAAATTAAAAACTCAAACATTTTATTAAATTAAAAATATGTGTTACCATTTAAAAAAACAAAGTTGACCCCCCTCCAAGGCATAAGGGATGAACTTAAAAAGTATTACATAGTTAAAAATTCAAGAATAATGTGTAACTAAAGATAATAAAAAAAACAAAATGTTTAAATTATTATTATTCTGCAAGTAATTGAGTGGGTTATGATAAAAAAATCACCCTGTATATATATATATATAGATTTATAAAAAAAATTTAACTACAGAAAAAGAAATACCTAAGGTATTCATATAAAAAAAAGTATTTTGATTTATTCACCTTTCAAAAAGTTACTGTAGTTTTAAGTAGAAATAGTATAAATATATCAAAATGTACCGATTTCAAAATTATTTTGTTTATGGGAATTTTTCCACTTATGGTAAGGAGGGAAATTTTTTCACATTTTAAGGATTATGTCTTCAACTAGACACGACATGTGACCTTTTGAATTTTTATTGTTGAACAAAATCGGTCCAGTTAGACCTGAGAAAAAGTAGTAAGAGAAAACCACACAAAAAGAAGGAAATATGAGCACAATGTGGTAAAATTAATACCTTCTCAGCTTCGTATAGAAGCTAAAAAGTAACAAAAAATTTCGTTTAATTTCCCTGAACCAATTTTGCAGGATTATTTCAAACAATCTTTTTGAAGAAAATTTTTTATTAAAAATACATCTTATATTATTATAGTTAAACTAACATTTAAATCAATGATAATGCCATTATCTATAAATTTACATAAATACCCTAAGTTTAAAATGTAAATTAAAATATTTTTGACATAGAGATTTATGAAAAATTTTTTATCAATAACTATTTTCAAATTTTTTGTATTTAAGAATAAAATAATGATATTATATTGTAATGAAATTCTGTAAGTATAATATTAATGGGTTAGATAATCATTTTTGTTTCTTACCGCTTAAGCCTAAAAATAAAAAGTTTTGGAGATATTTAGGTGCGCGTACTATTCGTCCGTGTACTCTTAATATTTTTAAAATTCATGAGACTATAACTTTTAAGTACATTATTTTTATCAAAAAAAACGAAAATTTGTATAAAACTAAAACATATTTGAAATTTATTAACATTTTACATAATATCATTAGATCAATAATACAAGTCCCTTTTTTTTGTCAATGTGTGCTAGAGCATCATAGTATATCCCTTGCGCACGCCCATATATTTATTTGAATATATTAAACTTAGTTTATCGTTTTATATTAAGTTAGTTTCATGTATATAAAATATGTTTATGATTTGACGTATGTATGGTTCGAATATTTTAATGTTGTCACGCATCAATCATTATTCAAAATTGTTCAGAACATAAAAAGATGCCTTCCATCTAACAATACAAAAAATATAAAGGCATAAAAGAAAACTAAACCCAATGAAATTGATTCAAGATTTGCTTAAATATAAAAATATATTTCCCCACTTCTAATTGGTACAAAAAGGTTATTTTCTCACTAATCACTATCGAGAGAAAGAAAAAGGCTAGTTGCTTCATAATCTAGTTGGACAAACTCATATTTTCTTTAAATTTCACTACTCAAAATGTTTAAAACACCTTCTTCTTATTCTTTAATCATTCTCTTTTAATCACGAAATAAAATGTATAAAAAAATATTAGATTATGAATCATAAAGATAATAATTACTGGAAAAAATCAATAATTGCAGACTATTTTAGACACTAAAAGTTATATTATTTATTTGAAATTTTCTACTAATTTCAAAATTTTTTTTTTATATGGACTTCACCAAATCATTTTGGTGTAGAAGATGAGGTAATATCAATAAGTTTTTTCAGGAAATCTAAACACTATAAAATAACTATTTTTGATATTTAGAAACGAGTTATTTGCTATAGAATCTTAATTAAATTATTTTAAAAGGATTTTGATTAATTCATTAAACTATTAATAAAAATATAATTTACATAAAATATCGTCTTCTTTGAATAAAATAATTTATAAAATTAAGCTCGAATTTTTTAGGTTATTAATTTATCACCGAAGTGATTCAAAATATTTTAAATTAGTCACTTAAAAAACTTTCAAAACTAAAAAAATATCTCTTTGAACAGTATATTTTTTTCAATAGATATGTCTTTGTCTATGTTTAAACTGGTACTAAAGTGTTCAGCGAGTAAAGTGGTGGGTTTCTATTGTTCTTATTGTTTGTAACAATTGACCTGTTTCCTAATTTATTGAACACTCTGTGTAACTATGTTTTATCTATAAAATTCGTCTTCATTTTGGTTACCTTGGTTCCTTTTTTGAGACTATGTCGCTAAATACAAATCTTGTCATCTGTCTCTGCTCTCTGCAGCATCTCTTTAACTGATTCCTGGTCCTATCGTTTTTATATCTCTTTTCACACAGTCGTCCCACATCTACCTGGGAGTTTCTAAAGGTCTTTTCCCTATAGGTTCCTTTAGTATTACCTGCCTAACTAAAGATCCTTGTTTACGCCAGGCATGGCACCTCCTCTTTTTTTTTGTGATCTCCTTAACTATA
>NW_026099572.1:15831582-15911004 GCF_025091365.1 Daktulosphaira vitifoliae | reverse complement strand
ATACAGTAGAACTCCAATTATCCGAATTAATGGGGACCGGGACCCATTCACTGACTAATCAAAACAAACAATGACAGGTGACTGCAATGCGCCGGAACTGGAGTGGGAACTCTTACCACGTGTTGTGCCTACACTGACGCCGCGGACTTTGGACAAATTTTTTTCTGATTTTTTCTGAAAGTGATTCGGATAATCGGCGATTCGGATGGTCGGAGTTCGGATAATTGGAGTTCTACTGTATATCAAATCTCCAAAATTACCATTGGAGTTCACAATTACAGTAGAGTCTCGCTAATCCGGTCATCGCTTATCCGAACATACGGAAAATTTATATTTCGTACTATATTACTCTTTTATAATGTATCTATATATACACATTAATATTATTTATATCAATGTTGATTGTATAGCATAATTATAGTTACATACAGGGTGTTCAGTAAGTCAGGAAACGGGTTTCTATTGTTCTCATTGTTACAAACAATGAGAACAATAGAAACCTGTTTCCTGACTTACTGAACACCCTGTATATGTAGGTACCTCTAAGAAATATTCGGTAATACCCATAATTAAGATATGATAGTTTCGATTATATATTGTGATATTGTTTCGTTTAGTGGTGATTGTGTACTCGTGTCGACCGTTAAGAAAACCAAACAACGACGCTTTAGACGAGGCTTTGTACATTTGGTTTTGTCAACAACGTGAACAGGGTCTTCCGTTGTCGGGTGTAACGTTACAAGCTATCGCGATAAAATTTAATGAAAAATTCAAAGGAGATCCTACATTTACTGCTAGTGTACAATGGTTGTCACGGTGGAAAAATTTACATGGCATTCGTGAACTTGGTAAAAGTGGTGAAATTTGATCAAGTGATAATGTTGCAAATAAAGACTTCAAAAAAAAATTTTAAAAGTTTGTTAGCGATCAAAACCTAAGGCCATGTCAATTATTTAATGCTGACGAAACTGGGTTAAACTACAAAATGCTCCCCAAAAAAAACATTAGCCTCAAAATTTGATTCTGTAGTCAAAGGACAAAGGGTGAAAAAAGAACGAATAACTTTACTTCCTTGCAGTAACGCTTCTGGTGATTTAAAATTTCCACTTTTGGAGAATCAGTTAAGCCTAGAGATTTCAAAAACGTTAATATGAGTGCACTTCCAGCTCAATAAACTTCACAAAAATCTGCTTGGATGAGCGGAAACATTTTTAAAATTTGTTTTTTTGAGAAATTTGTGCCAACAATAAGGGAATTTTTGAAACAGAAAAATCTTCCAGAAAAAGCTGTATTCCTTGTAGACAACGCTCCGTGTCACCCTAGTGAAAATGAATTACGAGATGGTGAAATTTTCGTGATATTTTTGCCACCTAACGTGACGACATTGATACAACCAATGGTTCACGGTGTGGCTAGAGTCCGGTCCCATCTAATCCGGATTAGCGAGACTACAGTGTAAAATTTTCTCTATTTATTTTTTTGACTGTAGAAGACCGATGTGTACATTTTTCTTAAAATTTTTCTCTCTAATACCCTTAGTCTCTGTTTTCAGCTTTATTCAATGCCCACGTTTCAGAACCGCACAGAACAATAGTTCGTAATAATGTCATATACATTTTTGTTTTTAATTTTTAAGAGATCCTAGATTTTAGTACTTTTTCTAATCTGAAGTGTCCCTTATTAGCTAGTTGTATTTTCGACGACACCTCTGTCTTAAGTTCATTATCTTGAGTAATATCAATCCTAAATATTTAAATTGTTATTTAAATATCAATCAGCACACGCATTAGGTGATTTCACCTGGAATGACCCATATACAAAAAATGAAATAGGAGTTCTCGTTGCTTTTGAAACAATTTAATAATTATTTTAAAAATTACATTGCATTAAAACGATTTAGCTTCGATTTAAAGCTGAGAAGGTATTAATTATACTATGATGTGTTTATTTTTTTGTTTCTGTTACCACTTATTCTCAGCTCTCACTGGACCGATTTTGATGAACAATATGTCTAAAGATCACAAATCGTATCTAGTTGAAGATATAACTCTCAAAAATTTAAAAAAGTTTCCTCGTTCCTCATAAATAGGGATTTAAAATTTTTGAATAGTATTGCATCAAGCCCTATAAATTTTTATACACGTTTGCCATAGTAGTAATAAAATATACGACTTTTTTGTAATTTCTTCATAAAAATTACAATATTAAGTTATTGAATATCAATTTTGTACTAAATTTAATTACTATAATTGGTATTTATTCATATATTTTACTTAAAATCAAATAACTATTAATCAGGATATTATTAGGGAAATAGAAATTCAATTTACTTTTGGAATAATTCACAAATCTGTTAAAATTAAACCCTATCTAGATATTTGCATTGAAGCGTTTTTTATGATAGTAATTTTAATAGTAAATCGTAAAAAATAATAAGAACTAAGAAAATATTAATGAATTGTAATTGAGTAAAATAATTCTGTTACAATTTTGAGTGATTCATGACAAATTTATTTTAACTAAATACGAAGTTCTGATAACTAATATAAATATAATTTAAACACAACTTCATACATTTTATAATAAAATAACAAAGTAAAAGTTCCATAAAATTTATTTATTTAAAATAAAATACTAATAATACAAAACTTTTGCTAAATACTCATAAATATATTATTGAAACCTAACCAATCATATACACTTATAGTAGTAACATCAAAAAACGCCATAAATTGATCTAAAGCGCATTCATACAAACGTAATGGACTTTTGTGAGTGTTGTTTTTATTAGTTGACGAAACTATAGTCATCCATGATTTTATTAATTGACTGTTTTCTAAATTTTCACTTTCAATCGAGCAACTATAACTGGTAAATTTACATCCATAAATAATACCCCGATTAAATTTATTTCGTGCTCTCTGAAAATCTAATAAAAATTTATTGACTTTTGAATATTCTTCGTCGATAGATAGATTAATAAAATCATTTTTCGTTATATTAAGCTGTTCAATTTTTGGAAAATAATTTTTTAATAAATTATAGGTATGTGTTAAACATGAAGGTGAATTATTATAAGTCACTTCCCAAATTGATGAATCTTTTAATTTATCTAAAGCTAACAACATTTGATTAAACATTTTTTTTGAATCTTTAACCATTTTAAAAAATTGAATACAACAATCTTTATAGCCATTTAAATTTTTATCACGTCTTTCAAGTTTGCATGTTTCAATTACAGCAGACATATATGTGTTATAATTTTTCAATACTGCAGTATATTTGCACCTCATCAGATGTAAAAAGTATTGCTTTTTTAGATTGAAATTAAAATCATTTACAGTATCTTTAATAATTTGATTAGTAGTGATTATTTCACCATTAACGATTATTTTTACATGATTCAATATCTTCCAATCTCCTTCACAGAATAATGTATTTAGTATTTCAATTGCTCTATGTTGAGGAGTATGGTAGTTCTGAGGTGGATTAAGCCTAAAATAAGACAATTATTATTAATTATTATTATTATGAAGTCTCTAAAAAATATTACCAAAAAATCATTATTGTAATAAATTTTATTTTATATATTATGCACAAAGTAAAATATGTTTTTTTAATTTAAATTACAATTGAATTTTTAAATTTTTTTGAATTTATTCTAAATTATTCTAAAAAAGTTATATTAAAAAATTAAACTAACTTAGCTGTTTTAGGGTTAAGTAACTGATCAAATCCAATTTTTAAATAATAGTTTTTAATGGTTTCTGTACAGTAATAATTTAACTTTTCTCTAATAAAATCGGCAAAATTCATTTCATAATTATTATTTATATATTCGCCATAGTACTTTTCTCGTAAATTAAATTTCATTTTACTATTTTCAATAGTAAGATTGTTTTTATCAATTTCATCTGTTATTGAAACTATTTTACTAACGNTAATAGTAAGATTGTTTTTATCAATTTCATCTGTTATTGAAACTATTTTACTAACGAAATTATTTATTTCAATAACGTCCTTCAAAACTTCTTTTATTTTAATGTTTCCATCATAATTCATATAATTAACTAATTCTGATTTTTTCATTAAAAACGTATAATATTTAATAGTATAAATTTCTTTTACTATCGTTTTTGGATGAATTGAATTACTTAACATTAATATTACACCCAAGTTATCAATAAATGCAATAGCTTTGTATAAATATTCGAACATAAAATTTGAATTTTTAGTTGCATGTGAAAGTGTTACTGTACAACTAATTAAATTTTTAAATAAATTTTTTCTAAAAAAACATTCACAATCGTATAAAATAATTTTTAAGTGTTCAGTTAATATTTGTAGTACTTCAGCAAATAAGTGATTGAATAAATCAACTATAATATAATATTTTTTTAATAATTCAATAATATTTTCTGATTTATATTTTAGAACATCTTCTATGTTTATAATTTTATCATTTTCAATCCTTACTGATAAGTGTTCCAGGTTCATCTGTGTTATTTGAGTACTTATGTAATTCATAACATTTACGAAATATGATTCATAATTCATTGGATTTTTATCACAATTAACAAGTACAACTTCAAAAAAAAAAGTTTTAGTAAAAAATACCAAGGTTAACAATTCAATTTTCATGTTCAAAATTACTAGTATTTGATATGTAAAAACGTTTAAATTGGTAATAGCCAATATTTTTTAACGTTTTAATTATATTTATAATAAATAATATATATGAAATAAGTGTCTGTAATTTTTTTTTACTAGTTTTATTAACTAACAATTGTGTAATTATTGATATAATAATAATAATATAAATAAAAATTACATACGAGTGATTCATCATGGAAAAATATTCTATGAAAATTCTAAACGTTATTTTCTTAAATGGGAATTGTATTGTAGTTATTATATCCTTTTAATTTTTATTGTTATAGCTTGTTTGAAAACTATCATAATAATAATAATTTATGATAGTATATTATTAGTATGGTAATAGTTATATACTAGTTTTAGTTTTAGTTATTATTGAGGTGGACATAATGCCCATGCACTCAGACCTGTTGGTCCATTGTGCGCACCTCATACCGAATTGTTTTGATTCGGTTTACCCACCTAAGTGTTATCACCAAAGTGTTAATACATTACCAACCATAAAGTCACCTCTAAAGATGACCAAAGAGTCCTGTCTTTCTGGCGAAATTAAGTATCTCTCTGGGTTTTAGGTTTTTAATATCCTCTTTTTCAGGAAATGGTTTATTCAAGTAGTTTGATCTTAGTGTGGACAAGGCTTCACATTCGCACATGATGTGAAATGAGTCTTCCTCTTCTACTCCACACTTCCTACACAATGGCGATTCCGATACCCCCATTGCGTTAAGATGCTTAAGCAGGTGACCATGTCCTGTCAGTAGACCAGTCAGGGTGCTTATTTGATGTCTAGTCATGCTATTAAGATCACCCAGCAATAAACCAGGGGTCTTGATAAACATTTTAGATTGTCTAGGTACTACCAAGTACTTCCAGATTTTCCTGTGTTGTTCTCTGCACCAATTCTTGGGTAACGCTTTGAGCGATTGCTCAGTGAGCCCTACCACTGGTTCTGGTCCAACATAGGTGTTCTCTGCTCCTTTCCTGGCTAGAAAGTCAGCATTCTCATTTCCAGTGACACCGTTGTGTCCTGGTACCCACGCTAGTGTAACTTTGTTGAACCTCGATAGTGATTCTAAAGTTTCCCTGCATTCGAGGACCAGCTTTGAATTCACCTGATCGTTACAGAGTGCTTTCAAAGCCGCTTGACTATCACTTAAGATAGTTATCTTCCTATTTTTGTATACCAGCAGGTTCTGAGCCCCTACCAGTATCGCCATCACCTCTGCTTGGAAAACAGAGGGTGTTGTGCCCAATGACATACTGACATTTATTCGTGGCTTTAAGCCCCAAATTCCAGCACCTACCTTTCCTGATTTTTTGGATCCATCTGTATATATCACAAATCCTCCTTTGTCAGTCAGGTGGTTAATATTCCATTCTATACGTGTAGTGATCTCCACTTTGTAGGGAATGTTATTCTTAAGAACCGGTTTGATATAGTCCAAGGGGTATTCTAAAAAGCCCTTGTCTATCTCTTTTAGTATTTTACCATGTTCTGTTGTATCACTCTCCAAAGTCCACATACCTAAGTTGTGGAATCTTAGTGCTGTGGCTTTGGCGTGAGCTTTCACCTCTAGATGCAGAGGAGGCAATCCAATTAGTGCCTCTAATGCGACCGTTGGTGTAGTTCTTAATGCTCCAGTGATGGCAATGGCAGCCATTCTCTGTATGCGACTAAGTTCTTTCCTAGCTGTAATGAGTGCTGTTCTGGTCCACCAGACCAGGGCACCGTACAATATCATAGGTTTAATCACTGACGTGTACAACCAATACATAACTCTTGGTTTAAGACCCCATATCTTTCCCAAGGCTTAGTTATATACTAAAAACGTATCATAGAAAAAAAAACCCATATTTTAAGGTATTGATTATATTTATAATAATCATATATATAAATTAGGTGTGAGTATTTTGTTGTATAATAGTATTGTTAACACTTGTTTAATTATTAACATAGTGATAAAGTTTAAAATCAAAAATATTTAAAGATTATTACTTAAAGTTTTTACATTTATCAAATCATAGGATTTTATAATGTCCTTTAATTACTACAGAACCTAAAGAAGTGTAAATGAAAAGTTTTTCCGTAAAAATAACTAATAATTTTACTGATGTGTTTTTTTTTATTTTTTTTTTTTGTCTGTATACGCTCAATCTCAGCTCTCGCTGACCGATTTTGATGAACAATACGGCAAAGATCACAAATTGTATCTAGTCGAAGGCATTATCCTCAAAATTTGAAAAAACCCCCTCGTTCCCCGTAAACGGGGAAAATCCCACAAAAAATTACAAATTAAAAAATCTCTAATTTTCGACATTTTTAAAATTTTTTTTACTTAAAATTGCCATAAATTTTTTAAAAATAACCGAATTAATATAATTTTTTTTTATAGATACCTTAGGTATTTACCTATCATTTTATATATTTTTGTGAACATTTGACCCTTTACCAGCCCACAGGAAGGGTTTCAAAATACTTACTTTTTTAACTTAACTTTTGAAAATGTTCCGAAAAGACTGACACTTTTATATATACCTTAAATTAAAGCTAATTTAATATGAAAAAAAAAAAAAAAAAAAAAATTGACCTCTAAACTTGTTTTCGTGGTGAAAACGGACATCAAAGTTAAAGAAAAACGTACGATTTCCATGAAAAATTTCTCGATTTTATATTTTATATTATTAAATTTATATTACTAGAACTTTTGTTTTTTAATAAATAATTTTTATATACCCCTTTCATCTGACATACTTTTTTTGTAAATCGGATCATACCCCTTTATACAAGTGGGGGTCAAAACTTTAAACATGCGTATTGAAACTAGGATATTTTCAATTTAATTTTTAAAGTGTTCCAGAAATACTGACATTTTTATATGTATCTTAAATTAAAGCTAATGTAATATACTTTAATTTGAAAAAAAAATTGACCTTTGAATTTGTCTTCATGGTGAAAATGACTACCATATTGAAAAATATGCTATTTTTGTGTGTAAAATTCTGGGTTTTGTATTTTATTTTATTTTAAAATACATGACAAGGGGAGTACACTGATTTGGATAAATATTATATAAATAATATTGATATAGCATTGAAAGTTAAAGTTGTTTAAATTTGTTTGCTTTTTTTAAGTCGAGAAAAATAACTTTGAAATTTGAACTAGCTTAAATAGTCAATTTTTTCAGCCGACGGTACCAACGTACGGTTGCCAAGTCAATAAAACTTGTGTTTGACGCACTTATAAGGTTCAAACCCCCGCATTTGGCAAGGAAATTTTTTGCATTTTTTTCTTAATTCTTTTTAAAATAAGTTAGAATAAATTTTCAACTTGTTTGATTTTTATCTCATTTCGATTCAAAAACTTCAATAAAGATCAAGGATCCCATCATTGTACTCACCCCTTGCGAGAAGAAATTTCTTATTCATATTAAAATTATTTTACTATATTTTAGGTTTTGGCTTCGATGCAAATCTAAGAAGGTATTTTTTTGTGACTATTCTTTATTTTCTCTGCTCTAATTTCACCTACATTTTTCAACGATACGTCAAATGATTACAATTAGTTGAAGATACTACCCTCAAAAATTGAAAAAAATTCTAATTTATCAATTAAACAGTTACTTATCCTATGTTCTCCATGCAGACAATTAAAATCATTCGTTTCTAATGTTTTCAAAGTATTTATTGGCGAATCAAGTTTGATATGATAGGTTTCAACTACAAAATTAAATCATTTTACTTTGTAATTTAATAATTTTTTTACTGTATTTTGAGTGTGCTACTACTAGACTATAATATTCCAAATTTTTTGATAACATGTTGCTATATAAATCATTTCTAAAAAAAATGATTATTAGTTTCTTCTAAATTAACAATGGATTTTTACAATTATAATTAAATTTTATAATACGCTCAATTGAGTAAATCTTTTTAACGACTTTATTTTAATTGGTTCATTTACTTAAAGCAAATCATTAAAATTAATTAAGTTCTGAATATTTCAATTGCAAAATCTTTTCAAACACCAAAAGTTACTAGGAAATTATTACTATTACTTCTATTTAAGTTATCTATTACGATAAAAATGCAAAAAAATATTGAGCTTTTCTGATAAATTTACAATAAATAGTAATTATAAAACTTTCTGACTGCATATTAATCTTAACGATACAATTTTTTTAATTCTCATAAAATTTTCTATTTAATGATGTCAATTTCAAACTTACCAATTGAGCTAAAAGTTATGGTAAAAAAAATTTTTTTTTTTTATTATAATCATTTACAAAAATCAACTTTTAACGATTAAAAAAATAGGTTAAATATGTCATTTTCCTTATTTTTGACATATTAATAATAAAAATTAGTATTAATTTAAAACAATTTTTTTTTGTTTTTAATTATTTTTTTTATGTGTAAATACTTATTTTTTAATAATAAGTAATAATTTAAAAACTTAGAAGTGATAGAAAAAGTCTAATTGCACATTTGAAAACATCGCGAAAAGTTGATTTAGAAAAGTATATTTTTGTTTTTGATGAAAGTTCCACTGTCACATATCATATATAGTTGTCCCAACTATGCTACGTCCATACTGTACCGCAACCCCACTGTGGTACCTTTTTTTTTATTTTTTTTTTGTCTGTTACCACTTTATCTCAGCTCTCACTGGACCAATTTTAATGAAAATATGTCAAAAGATCACTCATCAAGTTAAATTTTCGTCTTTTTGTAGCTAGTAGAATATGAATTAATAAAAATCAACGATTCACAAATATCATACTCAATAATAATTATCCAATTATTGGATAAGGCAAATTTTAACACGCATGTAAAATCCACAAATGTCCATAAATCGCTAAATTAATCGTAAAAAAATAAACAAAGACGAGTCCTCGCATCAACTCAACCACATATATTATAAAAAACAAAAAATATTGTATTAATGCATGCATTTTTCAATAAGTATAGCCATTTTAAAGTTAAAAAAATATAAAATATGAAAAAAAAATTTAAATACAAAAGTAGCATGTATTTTTAACTATGGAAACCATTTTCAAATATACAGTGTGTTTAGGAATAACGGGATGTTTCGTTTTTTGAAAAAAATATTTATTTATTCGTCTACATTATTGTCGTCTTCAAAAAAGTCCCCACTAAATTTATGCATTTGTGCCAACGCTTTTCCAATTCTCGAAACACTCCTCAAACTCGATCTTTGTTACTGATTTCAACTCATTTAGCGATGCATTTTTAATGTCATATATGCTTCTAAAACAATGGTCCTTTAAGGTTCTTTTTATTTTTGTAAAATAGAAGAAGGGCACATGGAGCCAAGTCTAGTAAATAGAAGTAGGGACATCGTTACAGTATTGTTTTTGGTCAAAAATTCACGAACAAGCAATGAAGTGTGAGTAAGTGCATTATCGTGGTATAAAATCCATGAATTGTTTTGCCACAAATCCGGAAATTTTTTTCGGATTGCTTTACGGCGTTGTACTTGTAGGTAGTACTCCTTATTGACCGTTTGACTTCGTAGCAAGAATTTATTATGCACTATGCTATTAAAATCAAAGATTAAAATGAGCATAACCTTTACATTTCATCGCACTTGTCGAGAATTTTTCGGTCTTGGTGAACCAGAATGCCTCCACTGGGATGATTGAGCCTTAGTTTCGACGTCGTATCCATAAATTCATGTTTCCTCACATGTTATAATACGTTTCAGTAATTCTGGATCGTTGTTGATTTCATTAGGTAACTTTTGAGCTCCTCCATTCACAGATGTTTTTGTTCAAAATTTAACAATTTTGGAACAAATTTCGCTGTTATTTGTTTCATCCCCGAAAAATTAAAAAACATTCATGGCATATGCCAATTGATATTCCATCATTATCAGCGACTTCTCTGGTAGTGATTCGACGATTGTTTATAGCCATTTCTTTCAATTTTTATACGTTTCCATTGTTTGCCACAGGCAATGATTTTTAATGAATTGGCAAACGTTCGTCCCATTCATTTTTTGATAAAATTGGCAATTTAAGCTGATTCAAATGCTAAAATTAATTTTTTCTACTTAAAAGAAAAAAAAATTGGAATAAGTTTAACTTTATATTCTATGTCAATTAGCTCTGTATAATATTCTTGAAAATCAGTGTACCTCATTATAAGGTATATTAAAATAAATTAAAATACAATACAAAGAATTTTAACACAAAAATAGCATATTTTTGATTACGATAACCATGTTTACTATACCTCGAAATTTTTATTTTCATAATGTAGTATATTTCACAAGCTATAATTTAAGATTAAATAAAAGTGTCAATATTTCTGGAAAATTTTCAAAAATTGAGTTGAAAAAGTTTAACTTGAGTGTAAAAATTGTAATTTTGAATTCCCCCTGAGTTAGGTCAAAAGTCAGATTTTCAAAAAATCTATATCCAATTAAAAAGTAAAGATAATGTATTTATAAAAATATATTGTATTGATGCATATATTTTTCAGGAAGTTATATAATTTACAGTTGAAAAAATAAAATCTGAAATCGTAAATTTTAACACCAAAATTGCATATTTATTAACTACGGAAACCATTTGCACCAAATTTCATTTTTCGATATATTTGATGGGCATTTTCCCATAGAAGAAAAGGTGTTGGGACAAATTATTTTTTTTTTGAACTTATAGAATTTACCATAACTT
Source organism: Daktulosphaira vitifoliae (assembly GCF_025091365.1). Classification (NCBI taxonomy): domain Eukaryota; kingdom Metazoa; phylum Arthropoda; class Insecta; order Hemiptera; family Phylloxeridae; genus Daktulosphaira; species Daktulosphaira vitifoliae. Next base: position 15,899,647 of record NW_026099572.1, on the reverse strand, counting down.
TTAATTTGACATATATTTAAAGCTCACAGAATTTCTGGAACATTTTCAAAAGTCCTACTTTTTCTCGTATATCTAAAAACTTTAACTCCACAGTATAAAGGAAAATGGTCCGATAAAAAAAAATATGTAGGGTGGGAGGTTTGTACATAGTTTATTTAAAAACAAAAATTTGTGTTGATCTATACATTTTTCAAAATTTTATAGTAATTTAAAGTTGAAAAAATAAAATATGAAATCGTAAATTTTTATAACAAAATTGTATGTTTTTTTATCTACCGTAACCTTTTTCATATAGAAGATAAGTTGCCAGAACAATTTTTTTTTAAGATATAGTACATAACATAAGCTGGTTTTTAGTATATGTTTGAAGCTCGTAGTACTTCCGGAACATTTTCAAAACTTAAGTTGAAAAATGAAAATATTTTTGCAGAGTTGCTATTTTGAATCCTCCTATGGCCAGATAAAGGGTCATATTTTTAAAAAAATTATATCAAATAAAAGAAAAATACCTATGGTTTCAATATAAAAAATAATTATATTGATTTGTTCTTTTTTTATAAAAAAGTTATGTCAATTTTATGAAAAAAAAGTTTAAAAAAAAATTTACTGATTAAAAAAATTGTAAGTTTTTAGGAGATTTTTGCCATTTATAGAGAACGAAGGAAATTTTTTCTTTTTTTGAGGGTAATATTTTCAACTAGATACGATTTGTGATCTTTTTACGTATCGTTAAAAATCGGTCCAGTGAGAGCTGAGAAAATGTAGTGACAAACACAAAAAAAAAAATAAATAAAAAAATAAACACATCTTGGTAAAATTAATACCTTCTCAGCTTTGTATCGATGATAATATATTTATAAATCCTTTCATTTATCCAAAAGATTTGAAGTCGAAAAATAAAATATTTAATTACAATTTTATCATAAAAATAGTATGTTTTTCAACTTCAGCAATTATTTTTCCATAATTGATAAGTTGCCAGGACTACTTTTTTAAAACTTAAAGTACGTATTAAAAGCTTTTATTTAACATATATTTGTAGCTCGGGGTATTAAAAGATTATTTTCAAAATTTAAGTTGAAAAAATTTAATTTTTGTGCAAAAGTTGCTATTTTGATTTTCCCTTTGTGAGTAGGTAAAGGGTTCGACTTTTTAAAAAATATACTAAAAGAAAAGGAAATACCTGATATATTTATAAAAAGTAATCGTTATGATTCGTTAATTTTTAAAAAAGTTAAGACAGTTTTAAGAGTTGAAAAAAGGTGATATATACCTATATTTTTAAAACCGTATTTTTTTTAGGACTTCCCCCGTTTACGTGGAACCAGGTAGATTTTTTAATTTTGTGGGTTAGATTCTTCAATATGATACTATTTGTAATTTTGGACGTATCCTTGAGATAAATCAGTTCGACAAGAGTTGAAAAAAGTAACGATACAAAAAAAATACACATTAATCTAAAACTCATAACTTCTCATTCTCGCATCAAAGCTACTTTAATTATATTTTAATTCTATTTCTGAAAAATTTAATTAAACTCAAGTATATCTCTTATATAAAGCAATGATAAGTTCGTAATCAATGAAAAAGCGTAGTACTGTGCATGAATTAGTATCTATTTGGTATCTTATTACTATTAATTAAAATTAAATTATCTAGGCCTTGTCGGATAGCTGGTTTCACCCACGCAACGTTCCTCTGAGGTCCGTAATTACACAACAATATGCTTAACTATAACATGGAGTGAGCTCATGAACACTGATGACTGCATGAAATTTTTGAANGTTGGGTTGGTATAATTTTTGAAACTAGTACCTTCAGTAAAGTTACATAAGTAACGAGTAACAAATCTCTCATTATGAGGCTTAAAAGATCTTAGNGAGTGAGCTCATGAACACTGATGACTGCATGAAATTTTTGAAACTAGTACCTTCAGTAAAGTTACATAAGTAACGAGTAACAAATCTCTCATTATGAGGCTTAAAAGATCTTAGGTTAATTATTTGTGGCGTTCACTATTTTTGATAATTTCGAATCATGAAATAATGTGAAATATTTTTTTAAAGATGATGAGGATTGGGTATTTGAACCTTATTGAAATTGTGTAAATGTGTAGTAAGACTTGTTGTGCTCGAACCATATTTTATTCTTGAATAACAATTTCGACATAAAACTTCGGTTTTATTGTTGATAACTCATTTGTATCAAATTAAGATAAAGTGATTCACATTTTACTTTTGATATTGGGAAGTGGAATCAAAACTGAATATTTAATACTAGTAATGTCTCAAAATTAAATATTAAGAAAAATAAAAAAGGAAACTTAACTATTAATTAATGGATAGTTTTAATTTAATGTAACAAAATAATCTTTATTCTAAGATTAGAACTTAGTATCAATGATATACATTTTTGTCTTATTTCTACTCAATATTTCATAATATTACGTAAAATATTCAATGACTAATCACATAATTTGTATTACCCTAATACCAAACTATGCTTATTTTATCTAACTAAAACTGTATTACCAAAAATAATAACATTAATTTGTTTTTATGACTTATCACGATTCTATAATAAATAATCGACATCATAAACATATCAAAGAAGTCGGTGATACTAACATCGTGTCAATATATTGATGTTTAGGAATACTGGGACTAATATGAAATAATAAAACACTTCTTAAATTAAAGCTAAAAATATTTAATCCTATTTCATTTAATTAATGAGAAATAGTAATATTACCAAATGGTACTATTCATTTATTTATCAATTTAATCCACTTAGCCATGAATAAATTTTACATAAAATATGTTTGTAGAGTAACTTATTTTTGATATTTCAATGGTCCATTCATTTTTTTAACATTGAGAAAATTAATTTTGTAGGTAAGTAAACTCATAGAAGTTTCATATACTTATAATAGAGGCTTTTAAAGCTAATTGTGATGGATACCATAAAGTATTGCTATACTAGTATTATAAAATTGAGCGAAGTAAAGTACAATAAAAACTTTTAAGGCATATTAAATTATTGAAATCCTAGTAATTTATTTTTATAAAACTTATTATATGCGTTGTTTTATCTTTAGTTTTAGTAAATATTTTAAGAAAAATAGGTCAAATTAACATAATACGCGTTTGTCCGATTTATGTTTTAAGTTTTTAATTTTTTGGTTCAAATGTCTCCCTAAATAGAATTTTATATTATGTTATATGATTGTTATAAGTGTTGTTATAGTTTCAATTTAAAATGATCGTGACAAATTATCGTTTTTTAAATAATTATAGATTTTATCTAGCCTAGTACCTTAATGATGTTTTTAGTATTCATTTTACTAAAAGAAGCTTGATAATTTTATTTTAGATTTTTATTATTTAATTTAAATTTTAGGATATTTCTCAATAACTTGAATATCACTTGTAAGTTCATTAAGACCCAAGTCGAAACAACTTAATTAAATAAATCTTTGGTTTTTGAGTTGTCTTAGCATTGAATACATACATAACATCATGTTATTTTATCATTCGTTTAAATGATTATAAAAAAAAAATCAATTCCCTTAAAAGCATTTCAGGGTATCTTAAATATTAATTGGGTAAACGTAGTTTTTTGGATGGATGAACTGAATTTTATTATAAAATATTGTTGCATGACTCTAAAAGATAATATCTCTTACAGTACAAAGTTTACTTTTAGTGATGATTCAGCATTGAAATCATTGAAAATATACGTTTAATGTTTGTTTCTATAAAACCTTTATAAAAGTTAATTTAAATTTATAAGACATTTATATGAGTGTGTTATATTAAAAAAAAATATTCTTTAAGTATATATTTTGCTTATAGTTTATTTTTCACTGTTTGATTAATTGTTTACATTTAATTATTGTAATATTGTAATGATTTAAATGCTTGATAATATCTAATCATGAATGTTCTATTCATAACAAAAATTATTAATTTGAATTAAAGAAAGTTTAGAACTTATGATATTTCATCGATGATTCTGAAATAGCATGTTTTTTAGTTTTTGTAGATTTTTAAAATGGTTATAAAATATATTTGATTATATATACACGTTTTTATTAACAATGTCATTCTATTTTCATAATTTATCCCAAAACTAAATTATACTACGAGTCTCATAAAAAAATATAGATAAAAATGTTAACAGCCATGTTTATTAATATTAATTAAAAACTTATTTTATCAAATTTTGATATAAACACTATTAAAGCACAAAGGATGATTTATAAAAAAAGATTCAGTTGAAACAGAGTAAAATAATAAGCCTAGAGAGATAAAAATAATCTATATATCATGCAGTTGTATAATAACGATTATTCCATCAAAGTTTTTATTATGCAACTCAAATTTATAAAAATTTTAATCATACTTACTAGTTGGCTTTGAGGTTAATATATTGTAGCGACCAAAACATACGCAACGAATATTCTCGAATGTTCTCGTTATCAAAAACCTTCGAGAAACTTCGATAACGCCATAAGATAACCTACGCGGGTATAGAATATTCTAGAATTAGCGAGAGCCTTATCGGAGCTATATATATATCGGAAGAATCAGTCAGTTCAGTTAGTTCAGTTCAGACTGTCTAGTCCGCGATACGCTACACGACCGCTACACCCCGCCGCTGTTGTCATCGTGTATTATGTTTACTTCGATTATTTTATTTTTCCTTACTGTATATACATATATTTTCTTTTAGTGTTTATACGTCTATTTTAGTGTTATAATTTTGTTTAATAAAAGTCTACCGCCATTTAAATAATTGTGTGTTGTAAGATATAACCCACAATATGTAAAAAAATATCTCTGAGTAAAGTAGACTGACATTTATAAAAATTAATAAAAATATTTAATAGGCACGATATTTATAAATATTGTTAATCTAGAGTCTATAATTTTAAATTCTATATTCAATTAAAAGTGAAAAATATTAGCCACAAATGATCAATTCGTATAATAATATAATCATATATTCAAACTCAAGAGATAGAAAACTATTGATCTATTAGTCAAATTTATTATAATAAAAATGTTAAATTTGATTGTGTATTAATTAGTATGATAAAAAAAAATTATTTAACAATCAATATCAATTTATTTATTTTTAATTTCTTATTTTTATAAATGATATTTATTTCATTTTGGAATAAATAGAATATAAAAAGTAGGTCCTTAAATTGTTATTAATACATACTTCGATGGTTTATTTTTTGATCAAGAAATTTTGTATAAAATAAAGTTGCTTCAGTTATTAAACATTGTCGGTTTATTTCCCCGAAACAATTTTGTTTTGTCCTATTTTATTACATTCTAAAAATATTTTATCATAAATTACAATGCAAAACTCAAATGTATTGCCATGTAATAGTTTAAGTTCAGTTACTGAATTAAACAAATAATTATGTCCCTTGCTTAAAACTCAAAAGACGTCTTATATTGAAACTAATAGTATTTTTTTTTAGTAATATTATAGCAAAATAAAACTAAAAATTTTTATCTTAAATATATGTGAAATCACAACGTGCCTGTATCTAATAGAAAATAATAAAATCATTAATCAATGAAAAAAGACGCGCTAGGGCAAAATGGCAAAACACACATTATGACTTCTATAAGCATATTTATAACAAGTTAGCTAATAACTTAAAAAAAACAACTAAAAAAGTTTAAATCTGAGCAATATGAAAGATACCTAACCTCGCTTAACCCTATGGATAATTTTTTGTGGAAAGCCATAAGACGACTAACCAAGATCAAAGAACGAATTCCTCCTCTCCGTAAAGAAGATGATTCATTAGCTGTATCAGATCATAAAAAGGCAGAGCTATTTGCTGAACACCTAGCCAAAACATTCAAACCACACCATGATATTATACCTGATTCAAGTCACATACATATAGTCGATAACTTTCTTGCTTCTCCTCTACCAATGGAACTCCCCATCAAACCTCTAAACCCAGTTGAAATCGATGCAACAATTAAAATATTACCTAAAGGCAAAGCTCCTGGAATCGACTTCATCACCAACAAGATACTAATAAATCTATCAAAAATAGCATACTGCTTCTAACATACATTTATAACGCTATGCTTCGATTGTCTTATTTTCCTCCTATCTGAAAAGTAGCAGTGGTTATCCTTGTACCAAAGCCAGGTAAACCAAAAAACATGGTGACGTCATACAGACCCATCAGTTTGCTACCTACTTTAGGTAAGTTATCCAAAAAATTACTTCTTAAAAGAATTCGGCTTATTTTAAAAGAAAACAATATCATACCTAATACACAGTTCGGATTTAGAGAAAAGCACTCAACAATTCACCAAGTGCACAGATTGACCGACACCATTGCACCAGTGCTAGAAAACAAACAGTACTGCACCAGACTGTTTCTAGATGTTGACCAGACATTTGATCGTATCTGGCATAATGGTTTACTCTATAAAGTAAAAAAAGTTCTCCCAGCGCCATTATACTTAATTATTAATTCTTACTTACAAGAAAGAAAATTTATGGTCCGTCAAGGCTGTGCTAATTCACCTTATTACACAATTGAAGCTAGAATTCCCCAAGGCAGCGATCTCGCACCTGATGTATACAATATCTTAACAGCTGACATACCGTATAACGAAAATACTCTGTTAGCTACTTTTGTCGACGACACAGCCATACATTCAACCCACGATAATATCAATGATGGAGCTTATTACCTCCAAGTGCATGTGAATAATATAGAGTCATGGTTTAGAAATTGGAAGATAAAAATAAATGAAGCCAAGTCAAATCACGTCACCTTCGCTCTTCGTCCTGGAATATGTCCACCCATCAAAATTAACAATACCACAATTTCTCCTCAGGACGAAACAAAATACCTAGGTATCATTCTAGATAAGCGATTAACTTGGGGCCCCCACCTCAAGGACAAACGAAAAAAAGCTAATGCTAGACTTCATATTTTCCGCCCCTTACTTAAGTCTAAACTTCAACTTAACACAAAAATGTTGATTTACAAAACTATTATAAGACCAATTTGGTCTTATGGAATACGACTCTGGGGGCTTGCAAAGCCGTCAAATAAACGCCCAATTCAGGCGTTCCAGAATGTAGCACTCCGAATGTTAACCAATGCCCCTTGGTACATAACAAATAACAACCTACATAACGACTTAAAAATTAAAACAGTTAACGAACTTTCTAAACTACACTACACACGATTCCACTATAAACTGAACTTTAATACAAACCCCCTTATCAAACGTATGTGCACTACCGACTTCCCTGACAATCCTACACGCAGTCTCAAACGTAACTGGAATCGTGACCTAATAACATTAAACCGCTAACAAAATTTTATTTAACTAACAGAGAGGTGTTACCAATGGGTGACTTCCTTGCATGCTAATTTAAAATAAGCCATGTACATATTTGATATAAAAAAAAAACTTATTGTACTTATTCTATTGTACAGATAGTTTTTTGTAAATAAAAAAAAATTGAAAATAATGGATTTAGATTGTTCAATTAATAATTGTATTCTTTTATTTTTTTAAAAGTGTACAATTATATATTCCTATAAAACTTGTGAATCAAATCCTAGAATCATTTTTTCAATGGAAAAATCCTAAATATTTACAGGTTGTAAAATAATTAATTGCATCAACTAATACAACACAATTTAAACAAATAATTGTTAATACCGTGTTCTATCGAAAAAAATAGTCACGTACCCTTTATTTTTAATGCAAACAGAAAAAACTTATTAAAATTTGATATATTTATAACCAATCAACAATAAATAAATATTGAAAAATCACAGCCACACAACTTTGTTTAAACCATATTGATATTAATAAATCAATTTTATATTAAAAAAATATATCAAGTATGTGTAATTTCATTCATGAGATATTTGACATTAATTATATTTACAAAATAAACATTTAAAAATGTATCATAATTATATTTCCATCTATTTAGGATTTATAAACAACAATTAATTTAAATTTTAAAGAAATAAAGTTGAGTATATCATCTAAATATTCTACATATGCATAATATTTTATGATTAAATGTTAAATAATTAATTCACTAAAAATAGAAAAAAATTTTTATCTATTTTTATTTTTGTTTCAGGTAAGGATAATACTTAAATGTAATTAATTATGTATAAACATGCCAAAAACTGTGAGTAAAATTATTTATTCAAAGGTTTTTCATTTTTATTTTTTGTCAAAAATACAGTTTATAAAAATATAACCGAGTTATTAAATTTATTTTTAATTCAAATCAAATAATTTAGCTACGAAGTATAAATATAATTAGAATTATTAGCAGTTTAATTAAAATAAAATTACCGAAAGTTAATATTGTAATTAAAAATAAAAATAATTATTTTAAGTATTCAATTTTTTTATGAAATATAATAGTTTTATTCAGATTAAATGAATCTTGTTTTTTCTAATTATCATTACTAATTATAATTAGTTCTAACTATCATTTGGACTTTTTTTATATAAGTAAAAATTCAGTGTACGTTATACTTAGTTATAATATTATTTTTTTAAAGTACATTTTTTTCATCTAAATTGAATATTTTATTTACAAGTATATCTATTAGTTATTAGTTCTATAAGTTATTAAACATTTAAAAGTATATATAGCTAAGGTGGCTCCAAAAAGACCAAAACAATTTTTTTATTCAAAATGTTGCTCCTACTTTGTTATTTTTTTAATATATAGCTCTAAAATAAGATTTCCATAAACAAAATTGAATGTTAATCATTTTGAATCATCTCAAACCGATTGAAATTTGAACTGTTTTCACTTGAGTTGGTATCTTCAGTATCAAACAAAGTAAATACATTTAATGTTTGTTTCTTCATAAAAACGCCGCTTTTCTTCATGTTTAATTATCCGTTGTTCTCTTTGTGAACCAACTAAGTTTATAGTAAATATAAATCCACGTCTTCCTAGTTTTCGTCGAGCCAATAAAAACAATCGATCTTTATTAAACGTAATTTTTTTTAAAGCACTCGCATCAGCGATATCAAATAGATTAATCATTTTAAATATGAAACCCAATTCTTATTGACGATGTATTGTCATTTTTCTATTTTTATGTTTATATAAATTAAGCCACTGATTACAGACCTTTTTAAATTTGATTAAAGCATTTTTTTGTAAGTAGTTGGTATTATAGCTTTATTCCATATAATTATAACTTCTTCAATTACTTTTACTCAGCGAATTTAAACGATTATTTTTCAACACGAAATCAATAAAAATAAAATTCAAGTGCATTTTTATTAATTGATGGCTAATTATCTGTAATTTTGAATACTGTTTGGTTTATTTAATAAACAAAAGAAATACTTCAAGTAGCCATTTGTCAAACAATTTCTTATGAAAATTACAAAAAACACGATGCAACAACTTTAAAAGCAAACGAGCAACTAAAAACATTTTACAAAAAACAGAGTGTAAAATTTTAATGATTTTAATTATTAATGTTAAAAAAATCTATAAACTATTATTTATAAGAGTTTCCATAACGTTACTGGTTTATATAAATAAACATTTATTGCGATAAGATAAACAAAGTATCTAATACAAGCAAAATTTGTTTATAATAGTGAGTTTTACTTAGACTTAATATTTATTTATTTTTACATGAATACTAGACCGCATATATAAACACAATGTATGCATTATGCATATATATAATTGAATTATATATATATTGCAGGTTGAAAAAATAAAGTTGATACTTTTATAAGATAAAGTATACTTCATAATTATTAAATTGAAAAAAAAACATGTACATGAAAGGAACAATAAAAAATTATCAATATTTTTTTTAATTTTCAATTAATTAAGTGTATATGATAAATGAATTACGTTGATTTAAACTCAAATTCACACTGTTATAATGTTTTTTGTCCGTGAATAATGTAATGCAATGTTGTCCATTGTCTACTTTATTTTAGACAGTTAGGAAGAGAGGGACAGTTTTAATTAAGCACTAGTCGCAACCATGACAACTACCCATTTGCCTATGGCCATGTATATTGTATATACAATTCTGAGAGTAGATTATAGATGAAGGGAATATTGAAATAATTTAACCACACGGATGGTGTTAGTATTTACAGATATCCTAAATAATTAAATAAGTCCCTAAATATTTTAGTGAAGATGCATGTATCACAATTTTGACAATGATAATATTATTCAAACATTTATATATTAGTTTATTATACCAATATATAATACACTGTAAGTGCGAGTCATTATACGTGTATAATTGTTTTTTTCTTTTTTTTGTTATTGTATGACCGGGAACATGTTTGATGAGAATAGATAAAATTAGTTACGTTTTATTGCTAAAATTTGTCCCAACGACTTATTTTCTACGTGCAAATTGATGCCGAAATTGAACAAAAAATGTTATTTTTGTACTTAAAACTGCCATAACTTATTGAATAATAAACAAATCAAAATTATTTTTTTTATATTGAAACCTTATATATTTCCCTTTTTTTTTTATATTATTATTATTAATACTTAAACAGCTCATATATATCAAATTAAAGCTTATGTTATATACTGTATATTAATTGCTTTTATGGATTTTTAATCATATATTCTACTTCTAAATCAAATAACTACTAATCAGGAATAATAAAGGAAATAGGAATTAATTTTGCTTTTGGTATAATATACTAATATCTTAAAATTCAACACTATCTACATATTTGCATTGAAGCGTTTCTTATGATAGTAATTTTAATCACTGTCAGATGTCATCTATACTTTTCTTAACTATGTCACGTCCACACTGTGCCACGACTTCACTGTGCTACCGTTTTATTTTTAATTTTATTAAAATTTCAAAATAGTTATTTTTTAGCTCTTTTCTTTAAAAAAATGTTCAAGGGTCGATAACAATTTTAGAACAAGTACTCATTGAGTTAGAAGTATTTTAGCACATTGTGTGAATATGGAACACTTACGATCGTATACCAGTATGAACTACTTCTACCCTCATTACACACCCACTTCATGTATTAAAATAATTTTAACTCAATGAGTACTTGCTCTAAAATTGTTGTCGACCCATCAAAATTTTTTTGTTAACTATGGTTTACAAATAGCTATTTTGATATTTCAAAAAAATTTTCTTATTAATAAAAACAAAATTTGAATCAAATTTTTATTTTATCAAAAGTTATAAGCGTTTTGATCTAGGTCTCATATACTCAGTATTTATGTGAATGAAAATATTATCTTTTTATGCTTAAAAGTGATCTATTAGCATTGTCTTGAACTTGATATTACATTTATTTTGTAGAAGAATATTCAATTTCTATTAAATAGTATTGATACTTAAAGTTTTCATTACTGTTTTAAGAAAATAATTATTTACTATTTTTATTTCTAAACTATTGGGATATGATTATAGATAAATTAATAATCATTAATTATCATAGTGTTATTCAAATTTCCAATAACTACTATGTTTTTTTTTTTATTATTCTTTAATCAATACTTTTTACGATTTTTTTAATAGCTTGCAACATACAAAATATTTTTAATTTTGAATAATTTAATGCAATGTATATCTTGAAATTCAATTTAAATTGGAATGGGTTCATAATAATGAGTAATGAGAATAGGATTGGATTTTTGTGCAAACTCTCATCATAATACTTCAAAATTGTACAGCGACTTTAATGAATTTTTAGCTGCTAATAGTTTTTAATTTATTCATGTTCATTAAACTACTTTTTACCTCTAAAATGACTTAATGAATTTCATCTTTAAAATATCTCTAAATCATATAGTGCTATTTGACGTGATTTTAAAGGTTGAAAATGCTGTTACAAATGTTTAAATTACGTTAAATAAAAACAAGAATGACAAGATATAGATAAGAGAAATAAATTACTTGTTCAGAAAAAATAAATAGATATAAAATTTTTGTTCGCTAATCCGATCACGGTGGGTGTTTGAGTTGTTGGGTAGCTGATTCACACGTAGTAAAGACAAAGGCGTGTCAAAGGTAAATGCAGAGACAATTGCTTATAGTAATACGGACCATTTGGCTTCAGTGCTTATATTACCTATTGTCAGATAAAGGGTGTTAAGTTATCTCATTAAATGCACAATTAATCTAACCTAAGCAATCTATGTCGAAAGTTTTTTACTATCTCGGATTTTGGTAATAGAAGGGAATAAACCAAAAAAGCAAAACCTCTGGATCGACTTAATATTCGAAATTGATTTTTATTGAAGTACTACTGCTATATACAGAATGATCAAAATCTGATAATACACTCATTTCTCCGAAACTGTTGAGAATTTAAAATTTTTCTAAAGAGAAAAAGTATCAGGTTCAAAAAATTATACAATAATATGTTTGTAATGACAAACAGATTAAACGTATTTAAATATACTGCATAATAATTCATTATAATAAAATTAAAATAACTGAAATTTCACTTTAATAAATGTTCATTTTTAAATATTTTTAGTCTTATAATTTAAAGATTCGAATTCCTAATATTTGGTGATGATTTTTAATAATATAAAAACAAGTCATAGAAACACTAACTTGAATAAATATAATTATTAAAAAAAAGACTTTTCATTATTTTATAATGTATTTTGTTATCTTATAGTTTGTATAATCTATACTTTGATGTCATTCATGGAAAATCTTAAACTTTATATGCATGTTAAAGAATCAATGTTTCAAATAACTAACTATTTGTTCTAAAAATAAAAATATGTACATGCTATCATTTTATTTATTTATATCGCTGGAAAATTAATAAAAAATATTAACCGTAGTTTTAAAAGGAGTCTAAAATTTATCTTAGTTTATTCAAATAGTTATTAAATGTTTCGACGCTATATTAATTTTCAATTTTTAATGAAATAAATACATTAATAAATCAGTGACCACTATTAAGTAATTCACGTAAACAACTCTCTTCATTAAATAAATATACGCAGTTTTCTGGTATACTTCCAGATATGATGAAACTACAATTTCATTTAAAACTTTTAAGTTTTTAAAATAAAAAAGTGTTGTTGTGATTACAACTTCAGTTTGTTTTATTTTACACATGTGAATGTACAGAATGATTTCTTTATCATAACCTAATCAATTACAGAATAAAAATAATTTAAACATTTTTTTTATTTACCATTAGTTACATATTATTCTTGAATTATTAGCTATGTATTACTATTTAAGTTCATCCCTGGAAAGAGTTTCAACATTGATTTTTTTAAATGAAACACATATTTTGAATTTAATAGTAAATGGCATTTAAGTTTTTAATATATTTTTATTCATTTATTAGGTATAAAATTTTTAAAATTTCAATAATACACGAGTAATTTCAAATACACGGAGCTAATTGGTTTTTTTATGACGTCGATATTCGCAGCATTTATTATCAATGGTAGTTCTAAGGCACATTGTTGTGATTTTATAATTCCACCAACTAATAATACATAAAGCATATCTATTGATAGTCATAATTGACAATAAACACTCCGTGACTGAGATAGCGACGTCATAAATATTACTTTGAATAACATAACAATCCAAAATAGAACACAGAAAAAAATGTATTATTTAATATTTATAAAATTTTATTAAAAATTTATATTTTAAAAATACAATTTTTACTATTTATACATGCATATTTTAGAAGGCGCTCAGATTATGCAATTTTCCAGATTCAATGCTGTAGTGGCAAATGATGAGTTTAAATCATCTATCAGCAAGAATTACGACACAACTCAAAAATTTTAATTTTAAGTTTTTCATTTATGTGAATAAAAACCTTACATCTTAAACCAGAAAAGTTTCATTAATTTAGCTATTATAGTTTTCATTTGAGAGTATTGCGAAAAATGGTTATGTTATTAAATAGTATATAATGCACTCTTTTTTCCCCTACAAAGTTTTTTTTAAGTTATATTACTATTCTTGCCGGTAAATAATATTATAAAATCCAAAACAAATATCAATTTTTAAATCATTTATCTAAGCACCTCTCACATTTGTATTAAAAATAATGAATTTTTGTTAAAAATATAAAGTTTATTATTATTACCACAATAAACTATACCCAATTATAATTAGTGATTTGTTTTATATTTGATGTGTTAATATAACATATTATTGAATATAAAATATCTTTAATTGAAACTTGAATTTCACTATTTAACAAAAATTAAATCACAAAACAGCTATTAATAAATATTTATCTATAAATGTTATGAATATAGTGCAGAATTATAGTATACATTTGATTTTTAAAGTATTTTCTTGATACTATTAAAAAAAAAAAAAAATTAGACAAATAAAACATTTCATAATTTTATTTTTTAATAATAATAAGTAGTTATCAAATTTCACAAACAAGTTAACTATATATAATAAGTCAAATACATTATTACAATTTATAATACAAAAAAAAAATTTCCGTAGAACAATATTTCATTAATAATCTAAATGGTCATTGTTCTTATTTCATTTTTCAATTAATTCATTTGTAAGTTACATTATAAATTCAATTATGAACTAAATATTTATTAAGCAGCACAAGATTTAAAAACAGAATTATTTAAATTTACAAAGAGCTAATAACTAATTTTTTAACAAATCGTATTTAAAATGTAATTAAGTAATTAATAAATTAAAAACAATAATTAAATTTTATAAGAAATAATTTGAACGTTACATAGCTAAAAAATTTTTAATGACTATATATTTTCAATTTTTATAACCGACCATTTATGAAACAATTTTTTTGCCATACGATGCAATTTTTAAACTCTTTTGAAAAGCAAAGATTTATTCAAAAGGTGTTCAATTCAAATCTTATTTAATTATATTAAAAAAAATTTTCAAGTATAAGCGTTGGAAATGTGCTTAGCTCAGAGACAGTTTAACGATGCTAACTGACATAAGTTGGATACCAAAGCCAAACGATTGGTGAATTTCTATTGAACATTGCTGTTTGTGGCGTATCTCATATCCTGCACTTAGGGTTAATGGCTTTTTAAATAACCACGCTAAAATGGTTTTAGTTTCATTAAGGGTTCGATGTAAGTGTACTTAACACTTATGTCACTTTACGATTTTTGGTTAAACGCTGTATTGTGTAATCATAATTATGATAAAATAAATATATTTATCATTGTTCAATATGTAAAAATATTAAAAACTCTGATATCATTTTTATTTTGGTTATGCGAAATATAAATTATAATAATTATAATTAGTATTGTACAATTTTTAGTTAAATAAATTTCTCATAAAACTGCTATGAAGTAAAAAAATAATTAATAACATTATCTTCATAAAATGAAGTACGCAGTACTTTTAGACTTAAGAATATATCCGTCTCTTTCACATTCATTAATACGCATAGCATGATATGATAAATTTATCGAAAATCTCTTTCATTTCAAAAGAAAATTCAGAAAGTCAAATTCATTTTTTGTAAAATTGAATGTCATAATTATTCATTGCAAGTAATAAACAAATATAACACATTGCAGTTATACTGTTTTCATGAAAAAATCTCAATCGAATTAATAAACAAGGCAATATACGTTATGACTTACTTCAATGGGAAGATGTCAGTTCGTAGCTATTATCTTTGAGGGTAAGACGCTCATCACGATGTATTATGTACAAAACGCATTGTACTGTTTACTCTAAGTACGCTTAAAGAACACCCGGAACGAGGTTCAAAAACAATATTTTGACGAATCTCTAAAGAAGCTGTGTACAATTGTTGTGCTATTTAAACATTCATGACATCTGCACCGTACATCAATACCATTATTCGGTGGATTTTCATAGGATTTTTACTTTTTGCTTATAGAAATCGAATGACGCAGCTCAATTCAACGGTGGCATAAGAGGATAAATGGCTTTCAGTAACAGTTAAAAATACTAATTTAGTATAACTATTATATTTATTACCAATGGTAAAATTTTCTATTGTTTATTTAGGTGATATGAATTTTTACAAAATTGATTTATAATAAATGGTCAAATCAAATTTGTATATAACCTATTATGAGCAATTATTGTAAAATTTCAATTAATGTCATTGGTAACTCGATTCAATGATGCTTCTCATTATTCTTAGTTACGAATATATTGATTGCATATTATAAATTGTAGTTGTTTCGATTAATATTATTCAGCAAATAACTTGTATTTTAACCTAGTTCGGAGATGTATACAACACATTAGTATATTTTATATACATATGACATACATTGAATAGTTTATCATGGCAAACATAATTAATAGTTGATTGCATGCGTGATTATTGTTGTTGCAATATCGCTTACATTATTTAGGTACTAAGTTACTAGTAGCCTAGATGACGTTATTTTATGTTTATGCGTTAAAAATTAATTAATCTGTACATTAAAATAGATGCTATTAAAAAATAACTACATTAATTGTTAGTTTTGAATTTATTAAAACTATTTAATTAAATTGAAAATATTAAATTATGTGTAAAAAACACATATTAATTGTGACATGACATATTGAAGACCTGAGTGTAGTTGAAAGCAGAATAGATAAAAATTACTATCAAAAAAAAAATTAACAATTTCAAAGTGCTTGGAGATAGTTTTGTTATATTTTTTTTGGAGAAACAATAATTATTTAGATGAAGGAAAAATTGAACAACCATCATACTCTTTTATTTTCTGGCATTAATTTACCAAAAAAAAAACCAAGAGTATATTTTTTAAAAATTGACAATTTTTACAAAAAAATTATATGATATTTTAATTTTGATACCATAAAAAATAAATAGGCAATATTTTTTTTCAGCATAGAATATTTCAAAATCATTAATTTAACATGATTATAAAACATTGATGCTTAGATCTTCCAATTTAAGATTAAAAAGGAAAAATAATATTGATACATCGAAATACTTATACGAAATACTTGGTACATTAAATTTTTAAAAACGTAAATCTAAAAAAAGTTGTCATAATCAGTAAAGTTATGAAACAAACACAAGTTATGAAATTAAACTTTAAACACTACATTTACTTATATTATTTATGTATACATGTATAGTTTTTTATTATTTTGAATAAAAAGAGAAGAAGTATCGAAAATGCCATTTTTATTCATGTGTTTTCCAAAAGAATATTTATTTTAAGATGGAACTAAATTATCGATTATTAACGATTGATTGTCAAAAATATGTTGTGATGTTTTTAATGGAAAAAAATTGAAGATTTTTCATCACGGAGCCTTTAACTAGATAGAATTCGGGTTCTTTTATCTTATTGATTGACAATTAGAGTCTAATAGGAGCTGATTATTTATAACAGTAGTAAAAAAAAAAATATACGTCATGGTAAAATTATTACTATCCTAACTTCACATTGAAACTTATAAACTCAATACTTTACCAAAAATGAACATTCATATTTCAGATTTTGCGGTACTCCTTAAACAATTTAACTCAAGTTTATAATCTACTTTTATTTTGTTAAATCTAAGGTATGTAAGATATTAAATACAGGGTGGCCCACCACTCACTGACAACTTAAATAAATTTTGATCCAGTTAATATTTTTAGCTGACTTTTTTTTTAAATAATAGTTATACGTTAGGTCTATAGCTATATCTCAATAATTAATTTTTTTACATTTTATTAAAAATATTAATTATTTTTAAATTTTAAATAAAATGTAAAAAAAAAATCTAAGATAGCTATTTTGTAGAGTAGAATTTAAGAAAAATTTTAGTAAAAAAATATCTTATTAATATTCAGTAGTAAATATTCTGTAGCGTTTTGAAGTTTGTGAAAATTTGAATTTTCATGTACTATTTTACGGTATTAAACATTGAAATACGTATTGAGAAAAGGACAGAAGAAAACGCTATCTTTTCAATATACTTTTGAATGAGAGTGATAAGTAATAATTGCCTTATCTAATTTCTTATCATGGTATTAATGCCATGTTTGTAATGTATACACACTATCATCATATGTATACACAGTAATCATGAAAAGATAGCGTTTTCTTCTGTCCTTTTCTCAATACGTATTTCAATGTTTATAACCGTAAAATAGTACATGAAAATTCAAATTTTTACAAACTTCAAAACGCTACAGAATATTTACTACTGAATATTAATAAGATATTTTTTTACTAAAATTTTTCTTAAATTCTACTCTACAAAATAGCTATCTTAAATTTTTTTTTTACTTTTTATTTAAAATTTAAAAATAATTAATATTTTTAATAAAATGTAAAAAAAATTAATTATTGAGATATAGCTATGGACCTAACGTATAACTATTATTTAAAAAAAAAATCAGCTAAAAATATTAACTGGATCAAAAGTTATTTAAGTTGTCAGTAAGTGGTGGGCCACCTTGTATATAATACGCTTAAATCAGGATTTGAAATATTCATCAAAGCCTACACTTAAAAATTCCTATGAAAGCATAAAACCAAAGTTTACTTAAATTATCAAATTTAACAATAATATTTCAAGTAGTTTTAATTTCTTGTTATAATATCATATTTGATCACAAACCAGATTAAATGTAACTGAAATAAACAATGTTATTAATTATTTTTATAGATTCGTTTTAAAAAGTTTCAAAAGCTTCAAAAGTATTAGGCGATGAATGGTACTACAACATGAATATATAGTCTCTATCAGGATTAGTGATACTACAAACTTTAATTTCCATTACTGATGTTAATCCTTTTTTAACTTAACTGAATTTTCAATCGTCTTTTAAAACTGACAGTTGTGTCAATGCATTGAAAGATTTACAAAAAGTAAATCGTTGATAAGAGGATGAAATATTTTTTAAAATATAATTTCAACTTATATGTGTATAGGTCAAGAGTAAAATATATTCTAAATAATACACAAAAAAATCAGTCAAACGTATGATATAACAGATTTTTGCAATGAACAAATAATATTATTTTTTTGAAATATTTGAAAATTAGGTGCTTAAATAATTTAAGCACCTAATTTAAATATTAATTATTAAAGCCTTTAAATAATTTTATGGTTCCTGTATCCATATTTTTGTACATTAATTATTATTGTGTTAGTATTATTAAATTTTTAAATAAGAGTTGCAATTTTTTCGTTTTTAGACTAAGTACTATTTGTAGAATACACAAATATATCATGAATGATAAAAATACAATTTCAAGTATGTTCGTATTACTACTATTATTAAAAGTATAATAATTCATTTATTATATAACTTAAATACATTTTTATACATAAGATAATATATTTTGCTTAGAACAAAAGCTGTTGCATGAGGTTTTCATCATAAATATTTCTATGAGAAAATTACATCGTGTTAAAAATACCGTTAACTATTAACATTATTATAATGTTAAGCTGATAGTTTAAAAGTTTAATAACCAAAGTTAAATGTCAACTTAAATATACTTTACTTAAATAGTAAATCAATATTTTAGCTTCGATGCGAAGCGGAGAAGGTATTAATTTTACTATGATGTGTTTTTTTTTTTTTTTTTTTTTTTTTTNCGTTTTAAAAAGTTTCAAAAGCTTCAAAAGTATTAGGCGATGAATGGTACTACAACATGAATATATAGTCTCTATCAGGATTAGTGATACTACAAACTTTAATTTCCATTACTGATGTTAATCCTTTTTTAACTTAACTGAATTTTCAATCGTCTTTTAAAACTGACAGTTGTGTCAATGCATTGAAAGATTTACAAAAAGTAAATCGTTGATAACAGGATGAAATATTTTTTAAAATATAATTTCAACTTATATGTGTATAGGTCAAGAGTAAAATATATTCTAAATAATACACAAAAAAATCAGTCAAACGTATGATATAACAGATTTTTGCAATGAACAAATAATATTATTTTTTTGAAATATTTGAAAATTAGGTGCTTAAATAATTTAAGCACCTAATTTAAATATTAATTATTAAAGCCTTTAAATAATTTTATGGTTCCTGTATCCATATTTTTGTACATTAATTATTATTGTGTTAGTATTATTAAATTTTTAAATAAGAGTTGCAATTTTTTCGTTTTTAGACTAAGTACTATTTGTAGAATACACAAATATATCATGAATGATAAAAATACAATTTCAAGTATGTTCGTATTACTACTATTATTAAAAGTATAATAATTCATTTATTATATAACTTAAATACATTTTTATACATAAGATAATATATTTTGCTTAGAACAAAAGCTGTTGCATGAGGTTTTCATCATAAATATTTCTATGAGAAAATTACATCGTGTTAAAAATACCGTTAACTATTAACATTATTATAATGTTAAGCTGATAGTTTAAAAGTTTAATAACCAAAGTTAAATGTCAACTTAAATATACTTTACTTAAATAGTAAATCAATATTTTTAAGTATAAAAATACTAATATAATAACAAAAAAGTATATAAAAACAATTTTTTTTATATAAATATAAAATAATAAATTTATATTTTTATATAAAAAGTAATTCCTCGGCTTTCTTAACTACTTTTTTTTTTAGATCAATGGATGTTAATATAATTAAAGTTTCTTAAGTAATCAATTATATAAGTATAAAATTTTATGTTTACTAAACATAGAACTATCGAAATATTATATACTTATCAAATGAGAATAATTTTTTTTATTTTATATACATTTTCAAGTACTTTTTGGGATTTAAATTGTTGTTAGATTTTATCAATGATGGTTGAGTTAATCGAAATAATTAACTCAAGTTAAGTTAAGTTAAGTATGAACAATGTCGATAAATTAACAGTTAAATGTTACCAAATTATAAATTTAGCTAGCTAAATTAAAAGTTGAAATGATTTATTAACTTAATTAGTTTTAGAATTCGATGATAAAACGCTTTGATGAATTATATTTAATTTAAAAAAAAACGGTAGCACAGTATGGAAGTGGCATAGTTGGGACAAGTGTAGATGATATCTGACAGTGATTAAAATCACTATCAAAGAAAATGCATTGATGCAAATCTGTAGATATTGTTTAATTTTAAGAAATTGGTAGATTATTTCAAAAGCTACATGATCTGCTAGTTCCTTATTAATATCCTCATTAAGATAAAGAATGTCGAATGAAAAAGGGATTATTAAAAAATATTATTTCTCATAAAAAAATTATGTTGATCCATACATTTTTTAAAAAGTTATAGCATAATAAAGTTAAAAATGTAAAATACAAAATCGAAAATTTTCACACAAAAATAGCATTTGGTAGCCATTTTCACCATGAAGATGAAATAAAACCCGAAATTTTTTTTTTTCATAATAAAGTACATTACATTAGCTTTAATTTAAGATATATATAAAAGTGTCAGACTTTCCGGAACATTTTCAAAAGTTAATTTTTTGTGAAAAAGTTGTCATTTTAAATCCCTCCCTGTGGGCAGGATAAGTGTCAGATTTACAAATAAAATATACCAAATGATAGGAAAAGACATCAAACATCTAAAAAAAAAAAAAAATTATATTGATTTGGTGATTTTTAAAAAAGTTATAGCAATTTTAAGTAAACAAAATTGAAAAAATTTCGAAAATAAGCAATTTTAAAATTTGTAATTTTTTTTCGAAGAAAATGTATGAATCATGATGAATCATTCGTATGTAATTTTAATTTATATAACTTTATTATTATATCANTATCTTATCCATGATGAATCATTCGTATGTAATTTTAATTTATATAACTTTATTATTATATCAATAATTACACAATTGTTAGTTAAAAAAACTAGTAAAAAAAAATTACAGACACTTATTTCATATATATTATTTATTCTAAATATAATCAAAACGTTAAAAAATATTGGCTATTACTAATTTAAACTTTTTACATATCAAATAGTAAATTCAAATTTCAAAGTTATTTTTCTCTACTTAAAAAAAGCATAACAATTTTAATAACTTTCAAAAATTGAATTGAAAATGACCTAGTTTCAATACTCATGTTTAAAGTTTTGACCCCCTTTGTATAAAGTGGTATGAGCCGATTTACAAAAAAAGTGTGTCAGATGAAAGGGGTATATAAAAATTATTTATAAAAAAATAATAATATTGATCCATACATTTTTTTAAAAGTTATAGCAATATAAATTTAAAAATATAAAATCGGGAATTTTTTCACGTAAACCATACGTTTTTCTTTAACTTTGATGTCCGTTTTTACCACGAAGACAGGTCCAGAAGTCAATTTTTTTTTCAAAAAAATGTATATTACATAAGATTTAATTTAAGATATATATAAAAGTGTCAGACTTTTCGGAACATTTTCAAAAGTTAAGTTAATTTTTTGTGAAAAAGTTACCATTTTGAAACCCTTCCTGTGGGCTGGCAAAGGGTCAAATGTTCTCGAAAATATATAAAATGATAGGTTAATACCTAAGGTATCTATAAAAAAAAATTATATTGATTCGGTCATTTTTAAAAAAGTTATGGCAATTTTAAGGAAAAATGTCAAAAATTAGGGATTTTTAAATTTGTAATTTTTATAGGGATTTCCTCCGTTTACGTGGAACGAAGAAATTTTTATCAATTTTTGAGAATAGTGTCTTCGACTAGATATGATTTGTGATCTTTGCCGTATTGTTCATCAAAATCCGTCAGCGAGAGCTGAGATTCAGTGTTTACAGACACAAAAAAAAACACGTCATAGTAAAATTATTACCTTCACAGCTTCTCATCGAAGCTAAAAGTTTATATAATTTAAAATTAATTTTTTACCTAAAATCGTTTAAAATCTTCTTTTATTGGTCCACCTAACCCAACCCAACTGAATAGGAAGAAGATATTAATGACAACAAAAATTTTCTTTATTCGTTTTATATACTTTAGTATTGGTTGTACTGGTTTACCTTTAAAACTAGTTTTTAAAAAAAAATTAACTAATTAAATTGAAAATATAAAAAGATTAACTTTTTAACTAGTTAATTCCCACCATTAGTTATTCAACTAGTAACCATTTAGCAATTAAATTAAATTTTAAAAAGCAACTAAATTTTACGATATAACTATAGCTAGTGCTATACGTTCAATTAATGCTATTGAATATTTAAGGCTTTCAAACAAAATTATCCAACACATTAATAAAACACAAAACAAAAATCTATTTAAAAAATTTTACTTTTTTATTTGACTATTTTTGATTGGCTGTTTCGTTACAATATCCCTAAAAAAATTATTTCTAAGGGTAGGGTATGTTCGAACATTTATTGGGGACTATTTTTTTTTAATTTAATATTAAACGGGTATTGCATTAAATAAAACGTGTCTAGTCTATAATTAGTTTTCAGATATTAGCATTTAAAGATTTAGAAAAAGTGAGAAAGGGCGAGTATTTTACTATAACACAGAGAAGAAATCTTCTATAAGCTTACCCATTTTAACTATTAGTAAAAATTATACTAACCTAAAAGTAATTTTAAAAAGTTAGCTATCGAAACTCTGGATAGTAATTTCCAAACAACAACTAAACCTATCTAATCTTATGAATAAGACTATAAAAAAACTGATATTCACCATTGGATCAATCGTTATTATTCATAATAAACGCATGATAATGATCGCATTGTACGATAAGAAAAGCTAAATTATATGTATTTATGAAGACAATTAAAGTCAATAATTGATTTACATACACATTTTAATACGTGCGATACTTGCTAAACGCTGTAACAAATTTTGAATGTCAGTAATTATAGAAGCATAAAAAAATCTTACGTAAAAAAAACCTTATTTTATATCGAATAATACAAGTCTTAAAGTTCTATAAGCAAATTTACTTTTAAAATGTATTAATTAAAGCATTCATGATTGAATGCTTTGACATTTAAGAAACTTGGTCAGTTTATAAGCAAAAGGATTTTCTTTAAGAAACTAATAAGAAGCAAAAAATATATAAATCGAACAATTTTTTTCAAATATTGACAGTTTGTAGGCACAATCAGACTATTTATAACAAATTATAATTTTTTTTAGAGAATTAACAGCAATTACCAAATAATTTTGAATAGGGCAAAATATAGCGATGTTACTTCATTTTTGTTTTAGTATTGATACTTTTTATAAAAGAACTTAAAATGTATTAAAAAAATGATCTGCCTTGATAATTGTGTTTTATATTTTTCGATTGTTCTGTTTAACCCTTTCAGTCTTGACACCAGAAAAAATGAATATAATCCATTTTGTTTTTCACAGGCTATTTAATTATGAAGCAAATAAGTACTAAAAAAATTTTTTTTTTTTTTTGAAACCCTATTCCCCCTTTTTTGACCGAGACTTATTTGTCCCGTTTACATTTTTATTTGAAATACTTATTGCCAGTAGTCTCAGATGTCCCGACCGGACGGTTGATACAATAATAGTAACCATTTACTTTATAAAAGCAATTTTCGAGACGGGACTCAGACGTCCCGCCCGTCCTGAAAGGGTTAAGAAACATTTGAAAATACAATACAATATAATTGTCTATTATATTTAAAATCAGAATTAGTCATAATTTTTAGAGGCTTATGTTATTAGATATTCAAATTCAAAAGTCGTTATGGACTCATAAAAAATAATATTTTTAAAATCACAAATTTAATGTTTTAAAATTAATTATGATGATCATTGCAAATAATGCTTAACATAATATTTTTTGTACTAGAAAGTTTGCTCCAAATTTTTATTCCCTTTAAACATAAAAACTATATTTTCCTTATAATTTATAACTTTTTATTTATGGATTACGAAAAAAATTACTTTAAAAGTATTACAAAAGAAAATTGGTCTAGAAAATTTTAAACTGGTAAATTTTTTAACAATTATTTTCATCACTGAAGTTTAATACATTCTTAAAGAGTTACAGTGGAAAAAGCAAAATTCGTTGTCTACACGCAATGTCAATGTAGACAATCTAGAAGCATTTTCGTGTTAACGGACAGTGTATCATAATAAAAAGGTTAATTGTAGAGTTTTGTACTACATGTACATATACATTTTTACACAACACTATATCTTATTCGGTTCAATTAAATAGCATACAATGTCAATTTTTAGTGCACTAAGAGCTTTATTTAAAATATAAAATTTATTCACCTATTAAAATATTATTATGATCCTTAGTTAAATTAGTTAATAAAGGATATTTTTAGAGAATTTTATCAATGAAATATTTCATATTTTTTAATTATTTAGGAGAATATTTGAACTTTTTTGTACGTTATTACTTTAGTATTAGTAACAGAACTAGAATTAATAAAATTAAAAAATATATAATAATATTGAACTGTAAATAACAAATTCAGACTTAAAAGTATATCAAGAAATATTGTGACGCACTGTAGTTATTGCTAATTTGAAATATAATATGTAAGTTGATAAGTTATAAAACTGATCAAACCATTTATACTTGAATAACCAACATTAAAAATTTAATAAATTTATGCAATTATGTTAATAATATTATTTAAAATATTTAACTCAAAAAGCCACAAAAATATAAAAAAAATTGCATATATTTACTTAAGGAACAAAGTACATTATTCAGTTGTAAACACATACTGAAACCTTGACAAAAAATAATTTCTTTAGTACCCTTTGTGACCTCATCGCCTATTTACCTTATCACTAGTGATGTTTTACTTAGTGTTGATATCGCCAGGTGATTGATACATTTTACCAGCTTACACATGTTTAATAACTATCTATAGGTGATAAGTAATTTTGCAGTGGGTTTAGATTCCAATTAATTAAATTATTCTTATTTTATATAATTTCTATTACTTTCTTTATATTAAGTTCTTTGTAATTATTTACATTTTTAATTAGTTTTATGATTTTAATGGAGTAATTGTATGTCAATAAATGTTTAGCCATACGTGATTTATCCTTTTTTCGATTTTCAACTGTTCTATAGTGTTTTTTTTTTACCTGACCCCTATATTATTTTTGTTAGTTCTACGTTTTTACCCATACTTTTACTTTATTTATAAGGTTAACCAATAAATCTCTAAAATTACTGTTCTTAGATGTTACTAAAGCAATATCAAAATTCTTGAAAATTGTAGCTAGATCATTTGAAATACCCGAATAATATAAAATAATAACTTTTTGTTTCTCTACGCTAGTGAGTGTATTGGTTGTGATCCTTTCATTATTCGACTCTTGTGTTCGAAATAATTTTGAAATTTAATTTTCGGCATACCCAATTAATCCAGTTATTTCTTTTAAAAACCGCCAGATCTTTATCAAAATTTACTATATTCAGAATATTAACTTACCTATAAATTATACTACCAAGCTTTTTATACCATTTTGTGTTGCCAAAATTCAAAATTTAGTCAAAATATTGAATTTAATATTTAATATTTTAAATATGTCAATTTCAAATAATATTATATACAAGTGATCAAATTTAACTTTTAATTTTAAAATAAAGTGGAAAAAGAATTTATTCTAATTTTTATTAGTTTATTAATAGATATCTCATAGAATTAAAAATATGTACTCAATTTTATAATTATTATTATTTGTTAATTGTTATTTTTCTTTAAAGTTTTATTTTTAAAAATGATGTATTTTTATAGGGTACGTGTGGAGTATTACGTAAATGAGAATACATTCAAAGAACGCTTACAAATATATTTTATAAAGAATCAACGCTCAAGTGAGTAATCAACTGACTTATTATTATATGATATTCATATAGTATCCATTAATAAAGGATCATTTTATTTCTTATAAAATAGTTCAAAGAGGATATGTTTGTATCGGATGAGAGAAATGTAAATTCTATAGTAATTACATTACTCTCCGAGTTTTGCTTATAAACCTTATAAAGACAAATTTAAAAAAAAATTTCAACTTTTTTTTTTTATTATTTATTAAATTATTTTTGTGTAATTATTAGTCTACAAATAGTATTTTTATTTTGTTATCTCTCCAATAAAATGTTGTAAATTAATTTTAATTATTAATACTGCAGTGCTAATAATTTATTTTACTATTCTATAAGCAGATAAATATTTTTTTAATATTCTTAAAATATTCATTACATAGTATTAATTAAAGCAAGCAACATAAATAGAGCAGTAAAAAGGATATTTCTAAAATAATCAAATATTATATATTAATAATAATCACAATATTTTTAATTCAAATTTTAAAGACTGTGTTTAGAATATTTCTAACTGAAAACTAGTTTTTCGTAAACGTATTATATCATATACACATGAATAAAATTTTATAGAAACATTTGGTAAAAAAATGTGTATATATAATAATAATAAAAATTTTTCGGCATTAAAATATTTAAATCGGTACACCGATATTTCAATAATTCAAAATATTTATAATCATGTATAACAATTATATATTTAATATAATTCACATTTAATTTTAATAAATATAAATAGACATGATATCTACCAAAAATAGCTAGTTTACTGGAAAAAAAATACGTTTTAAACATTTTATTAAGGAATATAAATATTTCTGTAAATATAACTGTAGTTATTATTGATATCACAATTGGTAGACTATTATAAAAATATGTATTATACATTTTGAAATAAAATAGAAAAAAAAAATCATGCATTAAAAAAAAAATTTTAAAGTAAAGTTGAAAAAATATTTGTATAATTAAATTAACATATTTTATATGGATGTTAAAAAGATGAATTTTTTCGAGTTTGTGTTAGTTAAATAAGTCCAAATATAATAAGATCTACTAAATATTATAAATTTATAATATACATAATTCATATAAGAAAATGGTCATTATAATTTAAGTTACTGATAAATAAAAAAGTGGACCAGTGATATGTCTAAAATAATAACTATAATTATAGTTATAGTTATTATAATTTAACATTAATATTAAATATTTCACCCTTGAATGCATGAATTAAATAATTGATCATAACAAAAATAATGCTTAGAACGATTCCAATAGTGATTCTTTATTATACATGATATTTAAATTATTTAAATAACTTATGTGAACATTCATACATGTGCTTTCAATTAGTTAAGATTTTTTTTAATAAACTGATTTATTTTTAATTTCAATGGTTGAGATAATAATTTTCTTTCATTTCAGGTCTTCGTATTCGAATCGTAAATTTATTTTTCAAATTATTAACATGTGTTTTATACATCATTCGAGTGGTACTCGATCAAGATCCCACTTTTGCGACGTGGTAAGCATTTTTTTTATTTTGGTTTAAAAAAAGGATTGGTAAGAATAATCATGTTTTGACCATAAAACGTTTTCTTTAATATGTCATAAGCATAATAAAATAGTTATGCATAATTTTACAATGGTGTATGAACAATATATTTTTCCTTTTTGGTTTTTTTTTTACTGAATCGTCGAATAAAATAAATAACATTAAATGTCTCGGTTGTTTGGTGTATCTTAAGCAGAATTTAATATATATTCAAATTTCGATGTTTCACAACTGATTGATTTAAAGTGCTACATTGTAATAATAGTTTCTATTACAAATAATGAATATCTGGTAACTACTTTTTTTAAATTCTAAATTTATTTAAAAATAAAATAAAATATTTGTTTTGCACATTTTATACAAAAATTTAATAAGCACTTTAGTTTAATAAATTAATTTTGCGAAAATAGGATTTTTAATACTTTTTTTTTTTACAAAATTTTATTTGAAAAATATTAATTTGTTAATAAATAAGCCTCAAATTAAAAATAATAAGCAGTTAAACATTTTTAAATCAAATACATACTGTAAATATTGATGAAATTAATCATTGACAATAAACTCATGTTAATTAACACGTACATTCAATTATGATTCCAATATAAAATGTTTGTACCATTGATAGTATACACTGAATTGTATCATAACAGTGCAACTAGTCTAAATTGTTTATAAACACATAACTAATTAATTATAGACACAAATACCTATTAAATTTGCATAACTGTAGCGCCGTCTAATATAATGTTTTTAACCGATGTCTTATACTTACTGAATTCTTTAAAATGATTTATTGTTAATTCTAAAAGTTAGAATTGCTTTTTCTTTCTTTAATTTTAGCTTTGATATGAAGCTGAGAAGGTATTAATTTAACTATAATGTGTTTTTTATTACATATAAGAGGCCTTAATTTATAATTAATTATTTACCCACTAGAAAAACTTAGGTAACAAATTTCGTAAAAATTTGAGAATTCATAAAAAAAATATTAGAACTAAACTCATTTGTATTTTATATAGTGATTTATTAAGTTTACTACTAATTTTTTATTAAATAATGATTTTTTCATAAAAATGTATAGATTAAAATTTTATCTATTTTTATAAATCATAGTAAATATTAAATTTATCATAAGAAAACATTATTTATAATGGTATATATATAGTGATGAATTTCGAAAATTTAATGGAAACCTATTATTATATTTTTACAATTAAGTAAAAAATGATAAAAATAGAATTTTGACTAATCGATAATATTTCAATAAGTAATAACAGTTTTGTATTATTACTTATTGAGATATTAGCATTTTTAGAGTATATCTGTTGGAATGAGGGACTGGGAGTTTTAATTAATGAATAAGAAGTATGGGAAACTATGGCATCAATGAACAAAGCAGTAGGACCAGATGAAGTGCTAGCAGAAGTATGAAAAATATTGGGTGGTGTGTGGTGAAAGGTGGTTAAAGTATCTTTTTAATAAAATCCTATTAGTACCGAAAATGTCAAAAGAATATAGGAATAGTATTGTGATACCAATATTTAAAAAAAATGATATATACAAGAGTATGGAAGTTATAATAGCATAAAGCTTATGAGTCATAGTATGAAGATTTGGGAAAAAGTAGTAGACAAAAGAATAAGAGAAGAAAGATCAATAACAAAGAACAGGTTTGATTTTTTGCCTAAAAAGTCAACGATGAAGGCAGTTTTTTGTGTGAGACAACTAATAGAAAAGAAGTATCTGTGAATGATATTAGTATATACTGAGGTTTTAAAATGGGCATTAATGAGAAAAAGAGTACCAAAAAGGTACACTAATATAACAGAGAATATGTATGATGGCACTTGTACTAGGGTAAAATGTGTGAGTGGAGTAATAGAAGATTTTAAGGTAAAAAGTTGGAGTGCACTAAAATTCTATTTTAAGCCCTAATTTATTTTTTATAATGATGTATGATTTACTAGAGAAATATAAGAAGATGTACCGTGGTGCATGTTATTCGTTGGCGATATAGTGTTAGTAGAAGGGAAAAAAGAGATAAAAATAGAATTTCAATGAAGCTGAAAGGTAAGTTTTATTAAACTGTAGTGAGACTAGCTATGATGTACGGTTCAGAGTTTTGAGCGGTTTACAAGAAAATAGAGCAGAGAATGAGTGTAGCAAAGATGAGAATGTTTAGATGGATGAGTGGAGTGCCTAGAGAAGATAGAATAAGGAAAGAACATATAAGAAGTAGTATAGGTATGGCGTCGTTCGTGGATAAGATGAGAGACTTTAGACTTAGATGGTTTGGTTATGTTATGAGGAAAAAGAAATCAGAAGCTGGTAGAACAGTTATGAAAATGTATGTTAAAGGAAAAAGAAGTAGAAGAATGCCACAAAAGAAATAGAGGGATGTTAAAGAATGATCACGGCTGATGTATGCGTAGATGATGTGAGAGATCGTGTTAAGTGGAAGTTTAGGATAAGGGTGGCCGACCCTAAGTAGTTGAGATAAAGGAGAGGAAAAAAAAGAAGATAGAAGATATTAGCATTTGAAGATTTAGAAAATATGAAGAGTTGGATAGTGTTTAGCTACGCTCTATTTTTATCATAACACACAGAAATTTATTATTCTACGCTGCTGTTATTCATTGTGCTCACTTATAACTAAAAGTTATAATAGTTCAAAAAGTAATAATACAATACTTGTTATTAACTAGTTAAAATTTTATTTAAAACATTCTCCATTTAATAATAAGAAAATATGACAAACTCCCATTTAACTTTCGAAAGTTATCCTTGAAATCTACCCTTGTAATTAATTTTTCTTACAATATACATGATATTTATAATGATTTAAAAATTATATTAAATATATTCTATTAATTTTAATGAAGAAATTATTGATTAACGAAAACAGGAAGGGGAATAATGTTTTAATTTCTTCTTGTAATTTATTTTTATTTTTAATTATTGAGTTATAATTTTATGATTCATACTTTTAAATATATTAGTTGTATATAAATCTACATTTGCTTAAATATATAGATGTTTCAACTAGTAATGCATATCTTAATGGCATAAATCAGAAATTTTTGAATAAATTTAGTGTTTGAATATTATTTAAGGCCATCACACTCGAAACAATATTACAAGAGTAAAAATTCTTTTAAAAATCAATTTTTTATTGCTAATCATAAATCAATTATTAGTCATACAATCATAGTTCATTTAGTTGTATACGAATTATTGTTAAATTTATATTGGTAAGAAAACTTACAAATATGATTATTTTTTCAAGATAACAAAAATACATTAAAGTAATAAATAAATTAATTTCATTTCAAATAAATTTTAATTTGCAGTATTTGAGCATATAATTTCATATTTGATGTATTTAAATACAAATAATTCGCAAAATTATTGATATGTAAAAAAGAATCAGAATCATGAAAATGTTTATTTTTATACATGCTTATTATTTTTTTAAGTCTTAAAATAACTAGCTTTGGTCACAATAATAAAAAGTAACAACTGATATTTTTATTAGGTTTAAAAAGAAAGTGATCCCCAGAGAAATTAAATTTAATTTTAGTTAGTTTTATCGTTGGGATTCACTTAGCATGAATTTTTTGTATATTTTAGCGAGAACAAAAAAAATATGCAAGCGTGGAAAAAGTTCATGATATGATTATGAATGCATTAGAGAGGAAAATAATAAGGTTGATTTATAAAATCCTTTGTTATGTCTATTTATTTTTTGTAGTGCGTTTATGATTTAAGATAAAAAAAATCTTCCAAACAAATTACTATCATGCTATTATTTTAGTTAAATTTTATGTTGTTCAAAAGTTTTCCGATTGAGCGATATTATAATTTTATTATGTTTTTACTTTTGAAGGAAACAAAATAGGATTAAAATTTATTATCAGTGATGACACTAGATATTGTGTGGTCCTTTTTATATTCTATAAGTCAAAAAAAGTTTTTTTTTGCATTTCATTTACACTTGTGAGACCCTTTTAAATACAGGGTCGCAGGTATTATTTATTTAAATTTTTTTATTGTATTAACCAGGGTGATTGGAATCATATTTAAATAATAGGAACTTTATTCATTCTTTTTATTTATTAAATTACTTGTAATCATTATTTGAACTACTAGATTTTTTAGTCTTGGTTTAAAATTAATTTCCTTTGTTGTGACGATTTAACAGTTATGGATGTTCAGTGGGAAACAAGACCGAATTCCTGTTGAGTCGAAATTTAACAGACGAAGCTTTTCAAGCCAGACCTATTATCAATTGGGATGCAATTCAATGGATAAAAAGACCCTTCGAATTATGGATACTGGAATGCGGATTGGCGGTTTTTGCCCTTTGTGAGTCACTGCTACTTACATACATCGGTTATAAGGTAAATAAATAGATATTTCTTCAACAATAGATAAATAAAATAATACAGTTACTTTTAAACATATAATGATGTACTATAGAATTTAATAATGCTTGAAATAAAAAATCGAAAGGGGGACGATCATATAACTTATACGTATAACAAAAACATAAAATAATTTTTTATCATTTTACTTTACATTATAATAAATTTTATGTAGTATTTCTAATTATTTAAATTTTGATATTTTCAATATGTCCATATTTTTTTTGAAAAATTTCGATTTAATTACTACCATTAATTGACTTGTAGCTGGTTTAGTTTTTATGTAATATAAATTAAAATATAAAAATTATCAATGGATAAACTTTTACAGCTTTAATGATTTACAGCTTTCAGATTTTCTGTAAAGACATGATCAAGTAAAAAATTGCCATTTTAGGTTATATTTCAATTATTTCAGAAATTTTACAATGCGTTTAACAATAACAATATTTTTTCATAGATAATTAAATTATATTTTCTAGTAATTTGAATTAGAAAAGTCCTATTAATTACTATATAAAAATACTAGGCTCTACCTAGCTGGAACTCCTCCGTAGACTCGGTGTACTGTAGACCTTACATGCCTACGGCGCGTCAAGATTAATATCCATCAATAACAATCTTTAAATACAGTGTTATTAGTAAAAAAAAACACAAACTAACATGAAATTTAAATAAATGTTGAATTTGAAAACTTAAATCATATTCTACTAAAAACTTTGCGCATGGACTGAAAAAGAAGATTATAATTGTCATAAATTCACTGAATTCAAAAAAATTTTCAGGGTATCTTTGGAACGTCTCTATGTAGATTTGATGAAATTTTCAAATTTTAAATCAAACAATGCTTGCAGAAATGAGCGTTTTTGATAAAGTTTCTAAAGGCTCACGGTGTGTTAAAAAATATGTCTTATGTCGGCTAATTATTTTCCAAGAAAAATAAGTCCGATCTTTTTAATAGAAAAAAAAAATCTCCATGAATACTACAATTTTTTATGTAAATATTGTCAAAATCTAAATTGTATTTTATTTTGATACAATAGATATGAAAGCTAAATTTATTTCAGTTTTAACCTAGTATTTATGATCATTTTTTTAATCTTAGTGATGTTTTATCTAATAAATTATTGATAGAATTTTAAATTTTAACTAATAACGATTATAATTTTAATAAATAGTTATATTTCAATGATCATAGTTTTTCATGAAAGCTCGAGATACTGTTGTTAAGATAATATTATTATTTAACACAAGTTAAAATTAATTAATCAGTAATTAAAATTTATAAAAAAATTGGCTACTGCATAAAACGAATTTTACACTGTTATGGTGTCATATTTTCTGTTTTTGAGTAATCTGGATTACAATATTAATTAGTAAAAGTTTCATTATTTAGTTTTTTTGGTTATCGATCTTTAAAAGTGAACATTTTAATTGATATTTAACGTGAAGGATTTACAGGATTATATACTAAATATAGTATAGATTAAGTTGCTTAAAAACTCAATCCATTCTAGGTCTTATGTTAAAATTTCAAATAATAGTAAATTATATTTTAAATAAATATAATAATTATTTTTGTATAATTCTGAACAATATAAACTCTATTATTAGGTAATAGCGCAAATGTTAAAATGGTTTAATTAGCTCTATTTTAACTATAGCTAACGTTTTGCAGACATAGAAAGGTATTCATTGAAAAAGTGAATAATTCCCTGAGAAAACCCATAATTTGGCCCTCGGGAGCCATTTCTGATGCGTTAGTCCCATGGAAGTCATTGTCTTTTTTTTCACACTGTTAAGTTATTTAGTCTAGTAATCATATGACCGCTATTTTATATCATACCATGACTTAAGTGTAGGCTCAAGATAAATTTATATAAATGAAAAAAATATATAAATAATTCAAAATTTTCTAGTGGTATGATATACTATCTTACCACTAGGTTGTTTATAAAAGCTTAATTAATGTGTCATTCATCAGTGAGTAGGAACCAGTGTTATATTCTATTGTGATAGAATACAAAAAAAGACATAAAAATAAGTTTTACAACATTTTTATTTTAATTTTCAGAGAAAGCTGCTCAATCATTTTTAATCGAATAATTTATAGAGAATTAATGTTAAACAACTCTTTAAACTGAAAAAATTTATTTTTGATTGTTTTATGAATATATTACTTCAAAAAATTAATGAATTTTGTTATAAATGAATTTTGGAATTATCTATTTTAAAAATTTGACTACTGTGTTAATAAATAGTGTGTGTTAAAACACACACTATTTTTTTCAGCAAATTAAAGTAATTACAAATTTTTTGAAAATGAAATAAAATACTTAATATTACTCGTACGATTTTATTTTACAACTAAAACTAGTTTAAATAATTAAATACACTAAAAAAATGATAATAAATCATAAAAAATATGACACCCAATTATCCTTTAAAATTTATTTATTTTCCTAAATTATATTCAGTACCTTATCCTGTGTTTGCATTTTCTTTATTTAGTTTAATTATGTTCTTAGCCATAGCCATTAGAATAATAAGTTATTATATTATTTTTCCCAGTACAATAAGGTAAGACAGGTAAATTGACGAATAAGGAAAAATGACGCATTCAGTATTTCTCAAAATTAGATATATTCAGCAACACATCTTAATCAGCATTTACATCTCTGGTGGTAAACATCATTACTTACTAATATTGACAAACGTTCGTGTACGTATATTTTAGTTGTCGTAAGAAATTCATATTTGACGTATTTATGATATAATTTTTGAACATCAAAATTATATATATTAATATTCTTAAGAATGTTTTTGAACTTTCTCTCTTGAATATTTAGAAATTAAGTATTAATTATATAGATTTAAAAAAGATATATTTCTTTTAAAATGTTTTGGAAACAAAGTGTTACAATAATTTTCGTTATTTATTTTCGGAAAACCATATTTTGTCCCTTGAAGACGAAAGAAACAATTGAAAAATTCATAGTATTATACAACATACGGAAGAAGTTCTAATGTGAATTTAAAATTATAAATCCATTTCAGAATTTATAAAAAATCATCAAAGCTTAACTTCAACAATTTACTCAACCTTTCCTACAATTCTTTTTCGAGTTTTCATACTAATAATAAAGTTAACTTTTTTAAAGAATATAAATACTATAGTTAATCTGTAGATAAACTATTGTATAATTAAAGAAAAAGCTAATAAAATTAAGTTTAATATTCTAAAACTGAAATGAAAATTGATAATACAAAAGTTAACAGTGCACAAAATACATTTTCACTATACATTTTTTTGCATTTTCGGTTCATAAATATCTTTAATATAATCATAGACAGAAATGTGTCATATTAAGCAATTTCCCTCTATATTTAAATATATATTAGTTCAACTATACAAAACATAATTTTTAATTTATAGGAATTTTAAATCTAGGTCAACTAAAAATTGATTGAGTGCATGTTATTTTTTATACTAGTTATTTTGAAGTACAATACCTCTTATTTTTATGTTTAAGTAAAATGATCTTTGTCAACTAGTATATTTTAAGCCCAGACATTTGTATAATGTTATCACGTAGACAAAAGCCCGTCGTATTCTAAGTCATGTAGATCACCACATGTAAAATATTCATTCAAACTATGCTATCGATTTACGCACTTAAATATACTACAATCTACAACAAACTATAAAAAAAAAAAAGAAAACTATACCTATATTGTAATGTTTTTTTAGTAATTTTATAGTGTTAAGAAAAAAGTAGTTTATATTTTCCAGAAAAATGTTTGTTTTTTACATAATGTTTTATGTTTACTTTATAGAAATTATAGAAGTTTTTACATAAGACTATTATAATTTTTTATTATTTTATATAATAATATGAATAAAATAAAAATATTTATAGTAATTATCATTTTCAAATGAAAAATGTTTTTGATAGCAATATAGTTAGTCAAATAATTTTTTCTTTAGCTTTAAATATTACACACTATAGTTCTCAGACTTTATACTTAAGAGTACTTAAAAAAATCAATACAAATATTAATACATTTTTATAACACAATTCTATGTTAATTTTGCAATTTAAAATGTATAATTTTACTCTTTATGAGTTTCAAACAGTGTAGTTACGGATGAACTATTAGGAAACTTTAGATCTCAACTTTTATTTACATTATACATAAATTTCAAACTAATTTATTCTGTTTAAATACTAACCTACGTTTGATGTTTATATTGATTCTATGTATCACACTCTTTTTTCAAAGCATATTACATATTTTACCTCAAGTATAAGTAAAAAAAAGTGTATATATTTCATTTTTTTATTAAAGGTAAAAATACTTTAGATCAAAGTAATTCAGTTAAAATTTTTTAAAGAGAGATTGTGAGATATATTTAATTATGCAGGAATTTCTTGAATAATGTTTGATATAATTACAGCTAAGTAATTATAATCAATTTTAAATGTTGAGTTGTATATTACAAGTTTAGTGTAAATTAGTGTAAAAAATAATGATTTTGTTAACAGTAAAATCACACTTATTGTCAATTTTATACCAGATTTTTAAACATCAATTTTTTAATTGAAACATTTTTTTTTTGCTAAGTTGAATGGTTTAGATCAATAACCAGTTATACGCACTTTTTAAAATTTACTTTTGTATGTTCTGTAATTATGAATAATTTTTTTAACCATTTAAATTGATTATTGGGTATATACTTCTACTGGAAAATTAATATCGTTAGAATAAAAATGCCCATTATACAGATCCTAGTGCTAAATTATTTAGTTGTTGAATCTCCTGAACAAATTCAAAAGATTGGGATAAACCGTTATTGCACGGAACCTTTCAATTCAAAACAATATAACTATTTTACTAATTGGAGCTGCATAATAAATTTTGGAATAAATTAAAATTTGTAAAGTAATTATTATAACTTATAAGACATTATTTTTTCTATGTAGGGAAATGTGATGCAGCAACTTCTATCATTTCATTTTATATTGGAACTAGTTACAACTGTTCCATTTGTTTTTACTGTAAGTCATTTACAATTTATATTAAAAATTTAATAATAATATTAATGTTTAAAATGTGATAAAATTGTATTTTAGATTTTCCAGCCTACTTTAATAAATCTTTTCATACCTGTATTTTTAAATTGTTGGTTAGCTAAAAAATCTCTAGAAAATATGTTTGTAAGTAAAACAATAATTTTCCTTATTACTTTTGGTAAATAATTAATTCAAATATTACAAAAAATTACTAAAATTTATTTTTGATAGAACGACCTTCATAGAGCTATGCAAAAATCTCAGTCTGCACTTTCCCAACAGTTGATGATTTTATCTGCAACTCTACTTTGTTTAGTATTCACAAGGTAAGTGTATTTACATTAATGTATATTTAATTTTACTTTTTTTTATATTCTCATCTTTTAAAGATTTTTCGAACAATTATTATAAAAATGGCTTAGTATATTTAATAGTTTAAAAAAAATTGTCTGTAAATCTATGAGTATATTTTTGAAAAATTATATTTATATTAATATATTTTATCATAAAAATGTCATCACTTACATAAAATTGAAACTGACCAGAGTTGATAACATTTTTAATTTTATTGTCTCCAGCTGGCATATACTTTTAATATTTATAAACATATTATTATTATAAAAACTGAATATAAAATATTCTACAATTTCATTTTACTTATTTTCTTAGCGTATGTGGTATTCAGCATTTTCAAAGAGCAGGTCATAGACATTTGAGTCTCTTTCAAGCAACCTATTATGTAGTTGTAACATTTTCTACGGTCGGTTATGGAGATTTTGTACCAGATATATGGCCTTCACAACTCTATATGGTTGTTATGATCTGCATAGCACTTATTGTTCTTCCTACACAAGTAATCGAGAAAATTAATTAATATAAAAATTGCATGTTTATTTTAAAGTACATTTTTTTTTAGTTTGAACAACTTGCATTTACGTGGATGGAAAGGCAAAAACTAGGTGGTTCTTATTCATCGCATAGAGCACACTCAGAAAAACATGTTGTTGTATGTAGTACAACACTGCAAGCCGATACTATCATGGATTTTTTAAACGAGTTTTATGCTCATCCTTTGCTTCAAGTATGATAAACAATTTTGCATATAATCACAAAACAGGAAATTTTATAATCAAATAAAATTTTGACTCAGGATTATTTTGTGGTATTACTTTCACCTATGGAATTAGATACTACTATGAGAATGATTTTGCAAGTACCTATTTGGGCGCAAAGAGTCATATACATACAGGGGTCCTGTTTAAAAGACGGTGATCTATCAAGAGCGAGAATGAGTGATGCTAAAGCTTGTTTTGTGTTAGCAGCCAGAAACTATGCAGACAAAGCCGCAGCGGTAAGATTTTTTAATTATTGAGTAAATTAAAAGTACTTGAAAATACTAATCGTTCCCCAGGACGAACACACTATATTACGTTCATGGGCCGTTAAAGATTATGCACCAACAGTACCGCAGTATGTGCAAATTTTCCGCCCGGAAAATAAGTTGCACGTTAAATTTGCAGAGTTTGTAGTATGTGAAGATGAACTCAAGTATGCACTACTAGCTAACAATTGTACTTGTCCTGGTGCATCGACTTTGGTCACGCTGTTATTGCATACTAGTAGAGGACAGTATGTATTTTACTTTATTATTTAATAAAATTGTCTATAAAACCATGTTATCACTAAAAAATTAAAACTTTGATGTTTATTTTATTTATAGAAAATTTAATTAAGTTATATGATTATACGTCTTAAGAATAAAGACCTCTTTAATAACTAATATAAAAACTTATTCCATATTTTTTTTAAATTCTTAGAGAAGGTCAAACTTCACCTGAAGAGTGGCATCGACTGTATGGAAGATGTTCGGGTAATGAAATATATCACATATTGTTAGGTGATAGTCGATTTTTTGGTGAATATGAAGGAAAGAGTTTCACCTATGCCAGTTTTCATTCTCATCGAAAGTAAATTAGAGTAGTTATTTTGTTTTAAATTTATTAAACAATAATTGTTTAATTATTATTTAACTCGGTTAGGTTTGGCGTATCTCTTGTGGGTGTTCGACCTGCCGATCTGCCAGAGTTTTATGAGGATACAATACTACTAAATCCCGGACCTAGACATATAATGAAAAAATCTGACATATGTTATTATATAAGTGTAAATAAAGAAGAAAATTCATCATTTGTTGTCTCCAACAGTGGAGTACTTCCAATAAAACAGCTTGAAAGTGTAAATAGTAATAGTGGTAAGCGTGAAATTTTTTACTATATAAATAATTTTACTTTTAGTTTTTATTATTGTAAATTTTATGTTCCGTAGATAAATTGGATGAAAGACAAAAAACCATTAAGGACACGCACATGTCGCCAAGTAAAAGTCCCGAAGAACCAGCAGCTATAGGTAATCATTTAAGCATACCCAAGCCAATAGACATGAATCCGAATTTATTGAGCCCTGAAATATTAAGTCAAAGAAGAGGTTTGTTAAAATGAACGATAATAATTTTCCGAACTAGTAGTTACTGTCTATTATTTAATAGGTAGTCGTCGTCCTAGCATTTTACCTGTGGCTGAAACAATGACTGGCTCTGCGATGAATATATCTGCATCTCAACCAGAAGATGGTGATGAGAGTGAAGACGAACTAGAAGATGAAGTGCCATGGCGATCACCAAGTGAAAAAATAGCGTAAGGATAGTTTTAAAAAGTAGTATTTACATTAATAAAAACATTGAAATTTATTGAAACTCATTTTTTTTGTGAATGGGATGTTTATAATATTTTATTATATTTATTTTTCATGAACCGAGTAATCCGCGGAATGCTTATATTGTATCTTGAAAAATATTAACTTGTTTGATTTAATCATGATACATTAAATTATCAAGTAATTTTAGTTAAAAAAATAAAAATACTTATAACATGACTGCAAAATTTTGACTTTTCATGATATGCTTAGTCTAAATCTAAAGAAATAGTTTACGCAGCTAAATTAATTAACAAGAAAATTATTGATATTCTTGTAATACAATGACTTTGTAAAACATAAATGCCTAGAAGTTTAATAAAAAGAAAAAGTCTAATAAATAAATAATAGCTATTTTCAATAAATAATGTTTATGAATAATATCACCTCTCTGAAAATGTGTGTCATTGATTTTTAACGAATCCTTTCATATAACATACGTTATATCTTTTAGGTGAAATTCTATAATACAGAATGATTATTTTAATATTAGCCCCATTCGATTTCTTTTATAATAATTATTATAAAAAAAGTTCTTTTTGGTATTTTAAAAAATTTTCTATATTTCTCGATTTATCAGTTATTAAGTATTTTTTAGTTCAACCTTTACACTGAGGGCGTCAATTATATATTTTTTAGTGACAACATAAATATTTAGTTTTAGTTATTATCGAGGTGAACATAATGCTCATGCACTCAGACCTATTGGTTCATTGTGCGCACCTCATACTGAATTGTCTTGATTCGGTTTATCCACCTAAATGTTATCACCAAAGTGTTAATACATTACCAACCAAAAATTCACCTCTAAAGATGACCAAAGAGTCCTGTCTTTCTGGCGAAATTAAGTATCTCTCTGGGTTTTAGGTTTTTAATATCTTCTTTTTCAGGAAAAGGTTTATTCAAGTAGTTTGATCTAAGTGTGGACAAGGCTACACATTCGCACATGATGTGAAATGAGTCTTCCTCTTCTACTCCACACTTCCTGCACAATGGTGATTCCGATACCCCCATTGTGTTAAGATGTTTAAGCAGGTGACCATGTCCTGTCAGTAGACCAGTTAGGGTGCTTATTTGATGTCTAGTCATGCTATTAAGATTACCCAACAGTAAACCAGGGGTCTTGATAAACATTTTAGATTGTCTAGGTACTACCAAGTACTTCCAGATTTTCCTGTGTTGTTCTCTGCACCAATTCTTGGGTAGCGCTTTGAGCAATTGCTCAGTGAGTCCTACCACTGGTTCTGGTCCAACATAGGTGTACATAAACATTTAACTAGCTTTTAAAATAAAAAAAATTATCTAATCAAGAAAACTTTATAATAGGTACTCATTTAATAACAAGTATTTTATTACATAGAGTTCGAATATAGAGTTAAACAAAATAAAGTTGACGTCCTTATAAAGTATAGGAAATACATTTCAAAAATACTTAATAATTGATAAATCGAGTTGTATAATGTATAAAATTAAAAAATATGTAAACATTTTTTATTAATATAATTATTACTATAAAAAAAAGTCCAGTAACTAATATTAAAAGAATCATTCTGTATATTTTTGACTCTAATATATCTTTAAAATATATTTATAAGTTATATTCATTATTTATTTCTATTGCACATTTAATAAAATGGTAACATTTCATATTTTTAGACATTTTTTATATTATACCAAGATATAACATAAATACTATTTTCGATTTGATTAAATATTATAGTTATTTAACATCCTTATTTTTTATTTAAAATTGATTAAACAATTTTAAATAAAAAAGAGAGCAAATCTGCATGTTAGTTTTTTTGTTTTGCTATTCTTCTATGCATGTTGATTATGTACTTAGATTTCGCTTTACAGCGGATGACGATGAAGATATTTATGTACAGTCTGCTTGGCATGCTGATTGGAACAGGCAAGTGTTATTACAATATGTGTGTTGTAACGAGCATTACTCTGATATTTTATTTGTTATCACAAAAAATTATTGTACTTTATAAATATTATTTCTTACTGATTTTATTTTTTAATTTCCAGAATAGTCAAAGGATTTCCTCCAGTGTCTCCATACATTGGTGTTAGTCCTACACTTTGTTATCTCTTAAAAGAAAAAAAACCATTATGCTGCCTACAACTGGCTCAAGTACGTTTAAAATTTCTATTAATTATTTGAATGTATTATTTTATTATTGTCTACTTATATTTAGTTACATAGTAAATAATTACGCTGTAAGAAATGTTTTCATTATAGGTATGTGAACACTGTTCTTATAGAAATGCAACAGATTATAATTGGCAGAATAAAACTATAATACTTGCAGCAGATTATGCTTCTAATGGTATTTATAATTTTATTATACCATTGAGGGCTCACTTCCACACAAAAACTTCTTTGAACCCAATAATTATATTATTGGAACGCCGACCTGATATTGCATTTCTTGATGCAATATCATATTTTCCTCTTGTTTATTGGATGTTGGGCTCTATTGATTGGTAAATATAATATAAACGAGCATATAATTAACGATTTTAGGAATAATTTTAGTTAAGATAAATAATAATTCTAAAAAATCTTACATTAATATAATCCAATGGAAAATTGATTTATCTTTATCTAATGGTAAATAAAATTGAAGTACTTTAGTATTTAATTTAGACAAAATTAGGGAAGCTAATGATTAACGACTAGAATGTTTCTTATAGAACCAATAAATTTGATTTCTTACTCTATTTTTTATTATACACTCTTCTAAATTTTATTATAATACAAATTATTTGGAATTTATTTCAAATAAACTTTTTTAACAATTATTAAATAGAATATAAAAAAACCCAGCACAGGGGGGTCGCGGCACAGTGGTGACGTGGCATAGTTGGATCAAGTATAATGATATCTGACAGTGATTAAAATCACTATCAAAAATAAACGCTTCGATGCAAATCTTTAGATAGTGTTTAATTTTAAAAAAATTGGTGTTTTATTCCAAAAGCTACTTGATCTGCTGGTTCCTTATTAATATCTCGATTAAGATAAAGTATGTCGAATGAAAAAGGGTTTATTAAAAAATATTATTTCTCATAAAAAAATTGTGTGGATCCATAAACTTTTCAATAAGTTATAGCATTATAAAGTTAAATATAATATAAATAATAAAATCGAGAATTTTCACACGAAAATAACATTCGGTAGCCATTTTCGCCGTGAAGACAAGTCCAGAGGCCAAA
Organism: Daktulosphaira vitifoliae; assembly: GCF_025091365.1. Lineage (NCBI taxonomy): Eukaryota > Metazoa > Arthropoda > Insecta > Hemiptera > Phylloxeridae > Daktulosphaira > Daktulosphaira vitifoliae. Next base: position 15,855,820 of record NW_026099572.1, on the reverse strand, counting down.
TTTTTTTTTTCATAATAAAGTATATTACATTAGCTTTAATTTAAGATATATATAAAAGTGTCAGACCTTCCGGAACATTTTCAAAAGTTAAGTTGAAAAAGTTAATTTTTTGTGAAAAAGTTGTTATTTTAAATCCCCCCCTGTGGGCAGAAAAAAGGTCAAATTTACCAAAAAAATATACCAAATGATAGGTAAAGACATCAAGCATCTATAAAAAAAAAATTATATTGATATGTTCATTTTTGAAAAAGTTACGGCAGTTTTTAGTAAAAAATATTGAAAAAATTTCGAAAATTAGCAATTTTTAAATTTGTAATTCTTTTGGAGGTTTCCCCCATTTACGGGGAACGAGGGATTTTTTTTCAATTTTGAAGGGTAATGTCTTTGACTAGATACGATTTGTGATCTTTTGACGTATCGTTGAAGGAAATCCGTTCGGTGAGAGCTGAGAAAAAGTGGTAACAGACACAAAAAAAAAAAACACATCATAGTAAAACCAATACCTTCTCAGCTTCGCATCGAAGCTAAAATATAGATAGAAAAATGTAATCAATTTTATGCTTTAGTGAAGTAAATAAAGTTAAAATGGTAGAAATATACAAAATGTTGTGAATGTGTTTGATATCTATTTTAATCAAATATTTAAAATGATTTTCCAAATTTATTTTAACCAAATTAAATAGTACTTTTGTTGTACGTGTCACATTATTCCCCCGTGCTTTGTATATTTACAACTTTGGTTTTTTAGCTTAGATGATTTATTACGAGCTGGGATTTTGCTAGCTGAAAATGTTGTAGTTGTAAATAAGGAATTATCAAATTCTGCTGAAGAAGAAACATTAGCTGACTGTAACACGATTGTAGCCGTACAAACTATGTTTAAGTGAGAACCTCTTTTGAAAATATTTCAATCCTCTTAAAAACTATTCATTCAATATGTCCAAATATTTTGTTACGACTATAATATTGTTTACATCAAATTATAAAAATCTTATAAGATAATATCTTATATGAAATACTGTGATAGTTAGATTTCCTTAACTTTAGACGTGTTTTTTAAAAAGACGTTTATAGTTAATATTATTATCGTGATGACTTATTGTTAATATATCTTATAATATTTTTAATTTATCAGTCCTATTTATTTACTTATTGATTATCGTAGATTTTTCCCTGATATAAGAAGTATAACTGAACTTTCACAATCATCTAACATGAGATTCATGCAATTCCGAGCACAAGACACATACGCCTTACATCTGTCAAAAATGGAAAAAGTAAGAACAATTAGTAATATTAGTTTTATAACAATTTCATTTTTAAAACCAAATATGTGATATTAATTCAATATTGAACTTTCTTGATTAAAATTTTATTTGATTTTCGTAGCATGAAAAGGAACGGGGATCACATATATCATACATGTTTCGATTACCTTTTGCTGCTGGTTCTGTATTTAGTGCCAGTATGCTAGATACACTTTTATACCAAGCATTTGTTAAGGATTATGTGATTACTTTTGTTCGATTGCTATTAGGCGTTGATCAGGCACCTGGTTCGGGATTTTTAACTTCGGTATACAGTATAAGACTCTATATAGTTTGAGCAGAACCATTCAATATTTAACCAATTGTTTTATTGTCCCTATAGATGAAAATTACCAAAGATGACATGTGGATAAGAACATACGGTCGTTTATATCAGAAATTATGTTCGACGACATGTGAGATACCTTTAGGTATATACAGAACGCAGGATCTTTCAAACATAGAATCTCCTCCCGTAAGTGTAAAAGAAGTTAGCTTAAGTAAATTATTTTTTAACTACTATATTTCCCTTGGATTTTTTCTCTTTATTTTATTTTATTTAACTCTTGTGGTTAACATTATACTTAGTTTAAGTAAACCTTATCATAGAATGCAAATCCAATATTAGACTACCAACTTTATAATCACCCACATTCTTCTATCACTTTCAGGATGCATGTGGTACAGACTGCGATAAAATCTCTGAGGTATGCTACTAATAAAATAATACTTATTATTCACTTTAAAGCTTTTTTCAATACTTGTGATTCTGAATTAAATACGTTAACCCACTTGTATATAAATAGGGTTCAGATCATGAAGCTTATATGCCTATACCAACTAACTGCCTACCTAGTTGTCACAGGAATCAAAATTCCGTTGTGAGTACAACTATAACAAAACATTATCCTATTTTGCATGCAATAACATCATATTTTTCTAAATATAATTTTAACCATATTTTCTTATTTTAAATTATCATTTAGTAATTCATTATAGATTATATAATTTAATTGCACTTGTAAAAATTATGTAGTAACTGATTGCACGAATAAATGTCATGTATTTTGAAAATAATAAAGTTACTAAATATAAATAAATAACTTCATTAAATCGATATTATCAGTTAATTAAACTATTAAAAATTATAGAAACTTTTTTTGAAAAATATTTTTTAATTAATAGATTTTGTTTCTTGAAAAATAAACATTACACACATATATTATAAGCTTTTGATTTTACAAATCTATAAAAATGCTACTCTAGAGTAAAATATTTTTTAATTCTTTCAAAATTTTATAGAATTATTATTATTTTTTAAAATATATTATTATAGGTTTAATTAAATTAGATATATGATTTTATGTATAAAACAGATATACAACACTATAAAGCAATTTAATATTTTATAGTTATTATAATTATTGCTTAAAATAGTTTGTAATATAAATTAATATTTAATACATTTCAATTAATTATAACATGCACCAGAAAATAATAAACGTTAAAATTTATATACTCAATTACTTAATTTTTTAGTTTTCAATTAACATGCACGATGACGCAAGAGATAACCATGATAATCTTATTGAACGTGCTGAAATCGTCAACTTAGTTCGTTCTCGAATGGATAGTTTAAATCTTCCATCAGTCGATCATGAAGAAGTCAGTGAAAAACGAAGTAGCCTATCATACGTAATTATTAATCCTAGTTGTGATCTTAAACTTGAAGAAGGAGATATTATGTAAATAATTTACTAAATGAATACTATTTATTTGTTTTAATGGGTTAATTTTACTTATTTTAGATATATATTAAGACCAAGCCCCTTTTCCGCACAAAAAACGTTTGAAAGGCATAACAGTCGTCGTAAGTCTAACATTAGTTTCAATTCTCAGTCGGGGCAGCTGGGATTTGGATCGAGAAGGGGTTCAACTTTGGCATTTCCTTCATTTATGTCTAGACCACCACCTTTAGTAACAACTAAAGCAAATAGTTTATCACTACCAGACAGTCCTACCGTAGGTAGTGCTCTTCGCGCTCGATCGAACTCACTCCGAGTAGTCGACGACATACTCATGAGACGATCTAACTCTCTAAGACAAGGACTTTCTATGTGTAACCGTAAGAGCAGTCTTGAAGAGTTGGGAGTGTCACACTTTGCAATAGGATCGAGTGCCCATGAACGTAGACCCAGTATGCAAGTAAGCCTAAGTGCTCGAACAATGAGACACGTGATCACTACGCGAAGGCAGCCTGAGGTAACTTGGTAGTTATTTCAGCTAGCCTCAATTTTTTTTTTTTTTTTTGTAATGTCTGACACATGCCATCATAATATGTTAGATTTTTGCACTTCATTATACCATATTTTTATTCACTAACCATAAACTCATAAAAAAATGTATGTTAACAATGATTTATTGACCGAATTCATATAACTGTTATATTTGGAGGAAATATATAAATATTATTAGAATATTATCATGAAGTATGGTGTTATTTTAGTGTCAGTTGCATGACTAAAACATAATTTAAGCGAAATTATAACATTTAACTATTTTTTTTTTATCATAGAATTATTTATTACAACTTTTTCATTTATTAATATTGTTTATTATTTTATTTTTGGCAAATTCCTTTTTTTAACTTGAAATGTGAGATGGCTTAGACTTAATTAAACGTAGTGACACGTAATTGTTCTAATAAACATATTAGCACATCGTTAGGTTATAGGTAGTGTAAATAAAACTACATTTATTTTTGAATTTGTTGTATTTATGTTATTTTGTGTATTTTATTACAGTTATATCCAAGTGAGATGTCTGGAAGTGCCATAAAAATAGCACTTAATGGTAGTATTGGTCTAGAAGTTACACCACCAGAAGAAGTATCATCACCTGGTTTATCAAGTAATACCAGTGTAGTAATAGGGGGTCCTTCAGTCCAACAGCAGCAACAATCAATTCATCACCAGCCTCCATCTCCATCCCCAGTATTATCTCCCCATTCATCACAGGAGCACTTGCAGGGTACAATTGTATGATATAACCTGATGTGGGGTAAACGAAAGAGTAATAACACACGCAACAAGTGGTTATAAACTTTAACGTGTACTCTTTAATAATCGTTTGCTACCACATCACTTTCATACTTCCAACTTGATAGTTATTTTTAAATGCATTATGTATTTTTGTTTGATCGTGAATATTTTATGCTTTTAAAATTAGACAAATACTGTTGTTTGTTCGTAATACATAAAACGGGCTGATCAAAAACTGGATAACATAATAATAATTGTGTGCCAAAAAAAGTTGATATTTTAATTTTTTTTGTTACTATTGAGAAAAAGTTTTACGAATTACATATTATTATAATCGTTATATATTTAGGAACAAAGGGTAGAGGGAAATAGCACACGATTATTTAACGTGTTTTGTCGACCAACAGGGTTCTAAAAAAAAGGACGATCGACATATTTGATTAATTAAATTCTAAGAAATCTAAATAATTTCCGTTTGTATTTTTTAGATAGTTTATTCAAATCTTTTAAATTTAAAGAAAATAAAAAGATTTTTTCAAGATATAATGCTAAAATTTGCGTAAAAATATGTTTAAGAGTCTATTGTTATTTTTAAAAGAATTTTTTGTTATAAGTATGGTTAGAATAACTATTAAACAGTTATAATATAGTGACAATTGCAATTGAGGCAGTTGGAAAAATTGAATTTTTATTTTAAAATTGAATTCAGTTATTCCAACTGTTTTCACATTTCCAACTTGCCACTATATTAACCGTTAATAATTTCATGTAGAAATTTATATCATTCTGTTAAACTAATACTAAAATATTAACCTGAATCTTGATATAATTATATTTAATTTCTTATTTACGCGCTTTATAAATATAGAATGTATTATAAGTAATATAAAACTGATGTTACATATCAGTAAATAGTATACATCAAATATTTGTGTTTAATATTTTATAATTTTCTTCATCATGGATATAAATTAATGTATTATAATTTATCTCAAATTCTCAATACTTTTTTTGGTAATTCAGTTAATAAAATATTTATAAAATAAAATAATGTAGTTGTAGACTTTTAAGGCACACGTTCTTATGCCACATAAATGAACATAAGGGTATGGGACCATTTTGTTAAACGTTAGGTGGTATATATATATTTCCATAAAAAAATCAATTAGTTTTTACAATAATATAATAAATCATTTTATTCGGAAATAACTATGTGTTTTTTTGAGAGATAAAGATTTCATCGATTCAAAACATCTTGAAAAGTTAGTAAATTAATATAAAAGTGAATTATCAAACAATTCGTTTTTCTAGAAATGGTAAATCTTATTTTTTTTTTACGACCGTTAAGTTTATTAATACCGATGGGATTTGTATATCCTGGGACATTTATAAGTGCAGTGCTTTCCCGTTGCCTTGTGCACTGGGAACATGGTGTTTTTTTGCCACCATATAAGCATACGTTTGGTCACCCATCCGTTCACCTACGGCGGTAAGCGCGGCTTAACACTAAAGTTTTGTCAATAACTAGTGTTACCACCGCGCAACACCACGCCCCGGTAATTCTTATATGGGCTTATGAATTTGATATATAGTGTATGATAAAATAGACTACTAGCTGTATTAGTTCCTATATAAAAAAATATATTATTTAAAAATAAATACATTTTTTATATATTGAATGTTAAATTTGTGTACAAATATTATGTTGATATATTTAAATTGAAACCAGACAGGTAATTTTTAACACATTATTAGATATTAGAAAAGTTACATAGTTATTTTCTTAAAAATTCTGATATTAATTTGTAAATATATTTTATAGCCGAATAGATAAGAAGTTACAGTTTTATTATAAATATAAAAAAATATATATCATTATTAATATATATAGCATTTATCAAAACATGTAACAATCTTATATTGTATTTAATTAAATTATTATATACAAATTTTTAATTTAGTTTTAGACTAAAATTGTAACATAAAATTCCTTACAACAAACTTGACTATTAAAACCATATATCTTTTGTATTATATTTAACTCAAAGAGCCTTATTAGTGTTGTAATTATACTGTAATTAAAAATGTTACCTTGATTTATTATGTATTAAATGTACCTTATTAAAATAAGAATTTTTACTTCCGATGACTTTTTTCTAAAAAAAAGTATCTAAAATCGTAATTATTGTACTTAGAATTAAAATTATATTAAAAACAATAATTTAAAACTAAAATATTTTTAACTCAGAAAGCCAAAAAAGACAACTAAAGAATGGCGAATACAAATTTCGGGAAAGATGTTATCATTATCAACGTAAAACACATACTGATACTCTTATCGAAAGAAAATTTCCTTATATACTTCTAGAGAAAATATCAACAAGTGACGTTATCACTAAGTAATATAATCACATTTTGCCAGTTTACTCAGGTTCAATAATGAATTTTTTAGTGGAGTGAGATCCCAATTAATTAAATTATTCGTATTTTTAAACATTTCTATTGCTTTCCTTTTATTATGTTCTCTGTAATTATTTATGTTTTCAATTATTTTACGATTTTAATCGAGTGACTATGTGTCAATAAATGTTCAGCCACAAGAGATTTATCAAACTCTTGATTTTTATTGCTTTTTAAGTATTCTTTAAACCTGACCCCTATATTTTATTATGATTGTCTTACGCAACATTTATTATAACTTTCACATTGTATTTTATAAATTTCCACCTTCTATCTTATTTTTTTAGTTTACTTTGATAATTGTTACATCGTTCCCGAAATACGTATATGCATTTTTTTAGTCATTTTTTGTGACTTTTTGAGTTAAATATTTTTAATATAATTTGAAATAATATTAGCCACAAGGGATCAATTTTTATATATTTTACTTAGACATTTGTAATACATGATTAATTTAGAAGAGTTGTGTAGAGAGTCTTATACTACATTTGTACGTGAAACCTTTGTGGTGTACATAATGTACAAAGTAAGTATGTATAAAAATATAATAAATCATATCAATAACTTGATATGATTTATTTTCAATTTATAAAAAAATGTATTTTAATTAAAATAGTACACCGTATTTCCTAGGCCAGCTTTTTAATTTAGTACTCTCTGATATGTGATATGTAAATTAAACATCAACAACACGCGGACAGTCAAGCAAATTTCTAGATATATAGATAATGTAAAAAAAAAATCAAAATAATTTTAACGTCTATATTTTGGTAATAGACGAGCTCCACCTATTGCCTACTTGTGTATATAAAGTTTACATACACCAGTGCGAGATTTTCCCCCGCACTACGTATCTAATTTATGTTTTAAATAAAATTTAACCTCATAAATATTTGGGTCGTCCAGTTATAGAAAAACGTATGACCAAATAAGAAATTGTGTTTTGTCTTGACAAATTAACTTACAAATAGACACGAAAAAACTAGGATACAAAAAAAAAAAAAACTAGACATACGTCGTTTTGAAATTTGATGACTCACTTTTTCTGAAGCTGATTTCCGCCAATTATTTATGAAAAAAAATAGTTATTAGTTATTAAAAAGTTAAAAAGTTATTTTAAAATTTCAAAAATTGTTTTTTCTTATTAGAATCACATAAAAAAATGTACTTTTAACGAAGTGTAAAATTCTAAAAAATATTTAAAAAGGAAAGTAACAAAATATATTCAACGGATCAAAAGTTATAGAATTTGTCGGTTGAGACAAGTTATACCTAAATAATTTGATTTTCTATTTAAAAGTCATATCTTTTAGCTAATTTATGGCATACTAATCAATAATAAGTGATAATTTTATGCAAAAAAAAAAAAATCTAAAATCGTCCAACAATATCATATAATGTATATAATTTCAAGATATTTTACACATAAATATGTTTTCATGGTAATATCTAGGGTGCATTTACAATGTATTTATTAGTTATTATTAATCGAAATAAATCAAAATTATATAATAAAGAGTTTTCTGTGATATTGTTTTAACTATTTACTAAAATCAAATGTAGACATTTATTGTGCTTGGGTATTATCAGGTTCAAGTTGAGTTGTTTGATCATTTAAAGTTGGATTCTGAGTTATATGACCAGTAGAAGATGGTTCTTGTATCATTTGATTATTTTGATTATTTTCATCAACTATTTCTTGGATGTTCAAAGGATTTTCTAATGTTTGTTGTGAATTTTGGCCATTGTTATTTTCAACCACATTATTATTAGTGCCATCATACTTAAATTATACATTTTTTACTAATTAAATTATAATAAAATTAAAGATTTCACAACGTTTTTATATTTACTTACGTTTGAACAATCATAGTATCCATTTACAGTTATACAATTTCCATTAACACAGCACACCGTTGTTATTTTAGCTGTGCCATTTTTTATTCCTTCTTCAAATTGATTATTCATTATTTCTATGAGGTTTTGTAGTATTTGTTCGAATTGATTCATTCGAGGTAGCATTTGATCAAAGTAATCAAAATTAAAACTTGGCATACGAGGAAATCCTTAAACATGATTATAATTAAAAGAAATTTAAAATAAATATTATTATTGTAATATTATTTTTTAAGTACTTGACATCATGAAACGGTTTTGAAATTCTGAGCCAAAATCATTAAATGGGCTCGAGTATGGCACTGGTTCTCTTAAAGCCCTATTTAAAAAGAATTCTTACAACACAATTTAAATTTTTTAATAACTTATCTGTATAATTAATTATAAGGATCACTATTTATATAATCCCATTAAGTTAAGTTCTCTTGTGACCTGCAGTGAATATTATCAAATATTTTCCGTGCATAACCAAATACATATAATTTAGTATTCAACAAATTACACAATATATATGACATTTATAGTTAGTATTTTTGTGCATTTCTCTAATTAGTCGATTGCTCGCTCTTAAATTTACTAATTGTTGAAATATTGTTTATTTTAGTGGTATTCTATCTAATAAATTATTGACAGAATTTTACATTTTAATTAATCTACGATTATAATTTAAATAAATAATTATATTTCAATAACCATAGTGTTTTATGATAGCTTGCAATTTTGTGTTTATGATAATATCATTATTTAAAACCAGTTATAATTAATTATTGAGTAATTAAAATTCATAAAAAAATTGGCTACTATCTTAATATTATATAATATATGAAAAATAGAAGATCAGAGATCGTTAAGTTATTTTTTCAGCAATATCAAATTGTTTAACGCTTTATTCTATGTATACTGAGATATATTAATAAACTTTGTAAAAGTTCTAAAGTCTAAAAATTCAAAAAAATTGTTTTATTTAAAATAAAAAAAAAATGTATATAGATACGTACATATGAATAGGTGTCATTGAAGTTGCAAGAAGAAGAAAGATCCATGCAGTTTGATTAACCATCTTCATGTTTATTGATAAAATCAAGACTTATTTTATAGAATTATGTGCTAATATATCAACTCTTTATTGTAATTACAGAGTTAAAAAACACAAATGTTATTTTACACTAGTAGAGAAAAATCGGTCAATATATATACTTAAACAAAATTGGTTTATATTATTGAAATGAAAACGATAATTTTTTTGTTGAAATTAAACAAAAGAAATTATAAGCAAAAACATTTGTTTCAAACAAAATTATTATTTGCTTCAAAACAAAGAATAGATATTCTGTAATGCACTAACATATAGTTACAATTTTTAGTTTATTATTATATACAGAGTGTTCAGTTAGTAAGTAAACATGTCAATTGTTATAAACAATAAGAACAATAGAAACCCGTTTGCTTACTTACTTTACACCCTATATAAAATGGCGATAATAATGTACCATGATAATTATTCAACTTATTTTTAATTTAAAAACACTCGTATTTTTCAGAAAAATGAAACTTACAAATAGGGCAATCAATTATTGTTTATAATGCTATTAAAAAGTCAGTTTTTTTACACCATATGTATATTGACATTTATTTATGCCATATATTATGCACAATATCAAATACATACAGTAGACGTCAAAATTATAACATCCCCAAATTTTATACTTCATGCGTTTAGATTTTGGGATTGTACGCAATTGTAAACGTTTAAATCATCGAGTAAAACCATTTAACTTTTTTCTTTATATGTGTTTATAAATTTAAAAGAAAACTGCTCATTTTGCATTAGTTCCATTTGCAACTTAATTTTTATTTAAATTTTCGTTAAAAATGTTATTTTTGCAAACACAGCAAATTTTAGTCATTAAATCATTTTAAAAGCTTTCTAAAAAAATTTTTACTAACATGCAACTACATAAATATTTGTCGACATGTTATTTTGTTAATTAAGTTTGATGAAAAAATTTTCAAGTCAATCTAGTTTAACGTATTCAAACCACAGGAAAATAATGAGACTTTTTAAGAGAATGAAAAACGGTTTTAAACATGTTTGCGCGGGACTACTTTATTTGATCTGTATTGATGCTTGAGTCCCAAATTTTTTATCAAATTATAGAGGAGAAAATTATCTGTGATCTAGTATTTTTGTTTTTTTGTTAACATAATTTCTAGTACTTTATATTTACTATTAAACATTCCTATTTTTTTGGTTTTTTAAATTTTTAATAAATAGCTTCAGAGTTGTGTTATCAAAATTATAAAAACATTATATTCGTGGGCAGCAGGACGGATAAACCGTCTTTTTAGTAGTAGTAGTCTTTCTAGTAATTTAAAATTAGATATTCTTTCTCCAAAAATTAATTATTTGCTAAAAAAATAAAGGTCATCATTAAAAATGTTGAGTATTAAATTAAAGTTTACTGGTTCTGAATTTATTTATACGTAGTATATTGTATCACTTAAAACCATTTTTTGTGAGTTTTAAGACTCGTGTATCAGTTTTATCAAAATTTTGTAACACGAATAATAAGCCTTGGCGTTAATAAACAGCATTTTACAAATTTCTGATTGACTACAAATATATTTATGATACAAAGAATAAAAAAACTTTTATTTTCTATTTTCGGTCGAAAAAAATCGATTTACAACCAGTAAAAATTTAAATAATTAGTTCCCCAACAATTTTAATTACATACAATGTTTTAACCTTAACTAAGTACTAACTACATACATATTACTAGATATTATTATTATATATTTCATGTAACAATAAATTATATAAAATTAATTTTTTCATAGTTGTAAATAAATTATTAACTATAAATGTGATACTCGCAACACTTTAACGTTTAATAAGCGGTAGCATTTGAAATAATATCATCGTATTATAATCTTATGATATTTTATTATAATTACATATTCATTTTGTTTTATATTATGAGAGCTTTATTGCCTTTATCAATGAAAATAATATGTAACGCATACCATAACAGTCTATAGTAGAATGATGTGCTGCTCCAAAATAATGTTAGGCGGCCGTACAGGTGTGCGCATGCTATATGGAATGAATGACAGGGGGTGATTGAAGAGTTTGGTTGTAAAACATCTAAAAGCGCATTCTCTCGGTCATATAGTTGTTTCGTTTGCCCGTATGGCGTCCTTATAAGCAACGTAAAATTAGTTGTTTTTGGTAATTTACTGTAAAAATAATTAATTTTTTGATATGTTAGATAAAAATCAGATGAAAACAAATATTTTATGTTATTTCAACCAATTTATTTAGAAAAGTAATATAAATATTTAGAAACTTACAAAATAAAATAAAACATTATATTTTTTTTCAAATTTACAATATTGATAATATTTGGAAACAAAACGTCTTTTTTTATTATAATTAACATGAAATTATTAAAGGGATTTATTTAACAGTCTATAAGTTCAATTATTTAGTATTTAGTTGCCCCTCCTTTAACTTCATTACAAGCTTAAATTTTTCCTATCATAAACTCTACAAGTTTCCTACTGTAACGTCACCGCCGGCCGATCACCCAGAGATTAAACAATACCGATTTTTTATTTATTAATATCAAGCTATTTAATAATATAATAAATTATACATTCATTTCAACTAGGCAGGGATTAGCTACATATACAAAAAATATTTTAATCCGATCCGACCTGTTAAACTGTTCTCTTCAACTCGTNACAAAATTTAATTTTAAACCTTATATATTTTTAATGAATTTGTTCACGCCAGGCAGTAGTGCCGCCTCCGTGGTCAGCTGATACCACTGTCGGCCTTATCAGTGGAGTCGGTTCGGTGACCATCGGTCGGCGGCGGCCCGAACACGTTTTCAGTATTGTGTGTGTTGTTCGGTTTATTATCTTTTTTAACCTCGGAGTTATAATTTCTCTCGGGTTTTGTTGCAACTGGAATTATCGGTGACCGAGAATGTTGTTTTTTTGTTCGGCGGTATAACATTGCGGTTTGTTTAAAATAACGGTTTTTTGGTTCACGTAATAGAGGATTACCGCGTAATTTGGCGAGGCTGAGGCGTATCGCATTGTGGCGACCTACAGAACTTTTGAAGGCGTATCGGGTCAGGCACGAGTGGAAGAAAACAACACCAGGTCGGATCGGTTAGGAATATTTATTGTATTTATAAGTTTATTTGTATGAAANAACATGCTCCCCCTTTGAGAAGACGGGGTCTTCGCAAACTTGATGATACACAGAACCGCAGGTTGGAGTATTGATCCGATATGTGTTTAACAGGCCGAATGAACAAAATCACGGAGCTTAAAATAACTAATTAACTAACATAAATAATTTGGAACACATTACAATGGTACAAAAAAAAAAAAATAATAAAATAAAATAAAACATCTAATAGGTATTAGCCGAGGGTAACTTTGTTGATGATTTTGACTAGTACAGTTTCATTGATTACTGTGATGGCTATGTAATAAACAATAAATACGACTAAAGAACTATAAAATACACATAAGATAACATAAATACAAATAGTGTTGAGCATACAGTGACATAGAATATGGACAATATTTTAATCATTAATTAAAGCAACTAACTTCACGACTGGCCGCTTGAGAATGCCGTGGGTTGTCAGAATATCCGCCGTTCGAACTACGTTATCTGAACCCGGATAAACTTTGGTAACTCTACCGGTATTCCATCTTAATGGTGGTAGATTATCCTGTTTAATGATTACCAGATCGTTTACTTTAATATTTGGCTGCTCACGAGTCCAACCATTGCGCCGTTGTAAAGTAACCAAATATTCGGTAGACCATCTTTTCCAGAAACTCTGGCCTAATTGCTGTACCAATTTCCAGCGATTAGTCAAGTTGATTCTTGTGCCAGTAAAATCGGGGGCCGGAACATCTAAGAGTGGTCTACCTATTAAAAAATGTCCTGGAGTGAGACATTGTACATCCGCGGGATCTTGGGACATGGGTGTCAATGGTCGGGAGTTAAGTATAGACTCAATCCTTATTACTAGTGTGTTCATTTCCTCGTATGTTAAAACAGCATTTCCTACCGTACGGACTAATAAAGTTTTGGTGGATTTCACCGATGCCTCCCACAAACCACCGAAATGAGGAGCACCGGGAGTATTAAAATGCCATTGACAAGGAAATGAATTTATACAGTTACTTTGGTGTTCTTCTGACATAAATAACTTCTCTAATTCTTGATTAGCCCCGACAAAGTTAGTACCACAGTCAGAGTAAACTTCAGAAGGCAATCCGCGTCTTCCGGAAAATCTGCTCAATGCGTCTAAAAATGCCTTGGTTGACAAGTCCCGAACTATTTCCACATGGACTGCCTTTATAGTCATACACACAAAAAATGCCAAGTAAATTTTATATATTCTTGCTTTCCTCAGATTAGTTTCTTTCATAATGAGAGGACCAGCGAAATCGATTCCTACTCGCGAAAATGGGGGACTGACCGTTACCCGAAACGCGGGTAAATCCGCCATCACCGGCTGAGGATTGGCTCCTTTCCATCGTATACACGTGATACACTTCGCAACTACCGAGCGATATACAGACCTGAATGATAAAATCCAATGATAGCGAAGCAATACAGACTCAACTAGGCGCTGACCACTATGGCAACTTAATTTATGCCAATGAACACATAGAAGAAATGACAATTTGGATTTTTTAGCCATTAAAATAGGATATTTCTCACGGTGTGCTAACATGGAATTCCGTAGACGACCCCCCACCCGAATTATTCCCAACTCATCGATGAATGGGGAGAGCTTGGCAACGGCTTTCGGTGTTACAGCGACCTTTTGATTTATCATTACCTTTAATACCGGAAACCATGTTCTCTGATCATTAACCAATATCGCATATCTGGCTTCATCGAGGTCGGTGGTAGATAGTATTCTACGACACCTTTTGTTGCCGCGACAGCCATGTATAAATCTCAACGCCCATGCTGTCACACGTATTAAACGGTTGTAAGAGGAAAATCGAGCTATCCATGGATGATCAGTAGGGTCCTCTCTACCTAACAAGACTTGTACGGCCTCATGTTTCAATTCTGGCAAATGATTAATTGGCACTGGTGTAAATTTATTCATCCATTTGTCCTCGATTTGCTGTAGATAGTCCGGTCCCCTCCAATATAAATTGCATGCAGCCAATTCAGTGGGTAAGAGCCCTCGCGAAACACAATCCGCAGGATTCACTGTTGTCGGCACATAAGCCCACTCACCATCCGGAAGTATATCATGGATTTGTTGTACACGGTTTGTCACAAATATTTTAAAGGCTACGGGTGATGTTTTGATCCATGACAACACAACCCTAGAGTCCGTCCATGCAAATATCCTTGATATAGTATACGATTTACTTATTGTCGTGCGTATGTGGGCCATCCATTTCGCCAAAAGCAACGCACCGCAAAGCTCCAACCTAGGGACTGTCATTGATGGTTTTAAGGGTGCAAGCTTGCTCTTCGCTCCGAGTAGGCACACCTTCAAAGTATCATCATCGGAAAGAAATCTTAAATACACAACAGCACCATAGCCATTTAAAGAAGCGTCCGCAAACCCACACAACTGAACCGGCCGACTGATAGAGCCCACATGTCTTGGGACCCGGATTGTGGATAAACCTGGTAACGTGTGAATAAATTTCGTCCAGCTATTAAAAACTTCTTCGGGTAATGGATCGTCCCAGGCGACATTTAACTTCCACAACTTTTGCATGATACATTTTGCTACAAACACTGTTGGTGCTAAAAAACCTAAAGGATCGAAGATTCGAGCTATTGTGGACAATACACTTCTTTTAGTATGTACTTTTATTGCTTCAATATCATAATGGATCTCATAAGCGAATTCATCGGTAGCTGTGACCCAGGCCAAACCCAATACCTTAACCATAGCCGGATCATTTTGATCGAAGCTCCTTTTTTCCGTTGCTCTGTCGTCCTTGGGAACAGCTTCCAACACTTCCGGTGTATTACTAGTCCATTTTTTTAGAGCAAACCCTCCCCCGTGGAGAACTGAAATTAAATCCGACTGTAACCTCAGTACCTCTTCAACGGTGTTGCAGCCGGTACATATATCATCAACATACGTAAGATCACAAAGGGCTTGCTGTACATCAGGATAATCCTTCGCGTCATCTTCTGCTAATTGTCGTAGTACTCGTAACGCAAGAAATGGTGCTGAATTTACCCCGTAAGTGATCGTGTTTAATTGATAATCTCGTAAAGGATCTGTGGCCGAGGGCCGCCACACTATATGTTGAAACCGTCTGTCATCTTTCCGCATTAAAACCTGACGATACATTTTACAAATATCAGCAGTGAATGCATGCCTCGGTGTGCGAAACCTAAGCAAAATGTCAACAATTTCATTTTGCAACTTAGGACCTGTCAATAACCGATCGTTCAGTGACTGTCCAGAAGGAGTTTTGGCTGATGCGTCAAAAACTACGCGCAGAGAAATGTTGTCATCAGATTTCATTGATAACTTGACGACCGCGTGGTGTGGGATATAATAACATCCCTGGCTACCTGTTAATGACATATGCCCTAAGGTTTCATATTCCAACATAAATTGGCGATATGCATCATATAATAGTGGATTAGCTTGCAATTTCCGTTCAACATTTTGAAATCGGCGCACTGCCAACTGACGACTTCCTTGCAACACTTCTTCATTGTCTTCTTGTCGGAAAGGAAACGCCACTGTGTATCTGCCATCCATTGTGCGAGTACAATTCTTCTTGAATTCGGCTTCACATTTACCATCTTCTGTGTCCTCAACTTTACTGGCGGTAGGTTCTTCTAGAGTCCAAAACTTTTCCAATAATTCTTCTAAAGAAACGTGTAATGAAGAGAGCATTGAACAATGCGAACGATAGGATGTACTCGTACTCTTCACTCCTCCTATTAAAACCCAACCGAACACAGAACCAAATGCTGTTGGCAATGTTTTGCTAACCATTATACGTTTACCATTCATAACGTCAGAAAATAAATCTGCTCCGAGTAGTACATCTACTGGACCCGGCTGGTAGAACTCAGGATCTGCAAGTGCTAAATGAGAATATTTAGTTTGAATGTCGGGAATCAATGGTCCATGAGGCATGTCACCAGTAATCTTTGGCAGTATCCACGCATTGAGATGTAATCTTGGTTCACTCGCATGTCGAGGAGTTAAAATGCACTGAACAAGGCCATCTATACCGGGTACATTCACACCTGCTAAACCTGAGATAGGTGCGGTCCATTTGTTCCGCTTGAGGCCCAATCGTTGGGCGCATTCAGTGGTCATTGCACTTATCTGAGAGGCTGAATCAATTAAAATTCTAACATTTTGTACACCACCCCAACTGTCATGAACATGTGCCAGAGCGGTGCCTAATATTACCGTGGTGTGTGGCAGAGAACCCAAAAGAGTAGTGGGGACAATGCTTGCTTGAGAGGGTGCCTCCTTTGAATCCCGATGTAATAAAGAGTGATGGCGAAAGGAACACCTATTACACTTCGCAGCTTTACACTTCATAGCTAAGTGGGGGGCCACAAGACAAATATAACACAACCGGTTAGCTTTAACTACCGCAAACCGATCCCCAATAGACAAAGACTTAAACTTTTCACAAGAAGGTAAATTATGATTGGCTTCGCACACAAAACACTTAGCCGATTTATTTACGGTTGCATTATTTTGGCGAGCGAAAAGAACAGCTTTGGTTGCATATGGCTGTTTAAATTTGCCTTGTTTCAACCGGTTGTCTGGGTATCTGTTATCTATTGAATAAGTTCCAACATTTTCCAGGACTCTAGTCCGATCTTTCACGAACATGATTAAGTCCTCGACCGAGGGAAACATATTACCACATTCTGATTCAAACACCTTACGACAACTTATTGGCAAACATCTCATTCCTAGCGTAAACAATACGAAATCCCCAACATCAGGTATAAGTAACGTGTTCAACAATGATATAGAGTCTTCAAATACCTTTAAAAATTCGTTGAGATGGGTAACCGTTTCTTGTCCTACGCGTGAGAGGTTCAGTAGTTTCTCCACTAGTACATTCGCTAATTGACGAGGTTTGTTATAGCGTTCCTCTAATGCTGTCCAAGCTAGGGTATAACTATTAGACGACAAATGATATCCCTTTGTTACTTGTGCTGCTTCACCAGAAAGGCAACCCATTAAATAGAAATATTTTTCTTCGTTGGTTAAGCCATTTTGCTGAGTAATTTGTGATTGGAAGCGACCGCTAAATGAAGTCCATTCTTCGAGTTTGCCATCAAATGTGGGTAGAGGAATTTTTGGTAATCTGAAGTCTCTATTAATGCCATTTGTCAGAATGGAAGTACGAGGTGAGGCGACAGGTGGCGCCACCACATTTTGGTTGAGTTCTTGAATTGACGATCTCTCTTGACTAACTTCAGGTAGCACTACCGTTTCCGGGTTATCTAATGGCAATTTAGCCTCTTCTTCGAGTTGCGCAACCATAGCGGCTATGCCGCTGACAATAGCACGAATTTCCGCTTCTAATTCAGGCTTGAACTTGTCTAATTCATTCAATTCTAGCATAGCGTCTAAAATCGCTTCATTTTCAATCACGAATGCCTTCCATAATGACTCCATGTCCTTAGCCATCATCAAAAAATGTCTAATATCCTTTTTTTCGTTAATAGCGGTCGTACCTAGTGTATACGTGTGGCGAATGCTCATCATCAGACTCTCACGCTTGATTAATGCCTTCTCTTTGGAGCGGACTGTACGCTCTGTCATGGCTTCTTGGTATATTTCAATTAAAATTACCCCCAAAAAAAATAATAACTGAATTTAAGAACAAATAGTAGCACAATATTAATTTTAAACGCCTTTCCCCTTTTTTTTTTTTATACACCTTTATTAAACTATAATTAAATAAAATGTCCGACTAAGTCTATTTATTACTGACGCCACGTGAAAATAAAATTTAACTTCATAAGTAAGTTCGTTGATTACCAATAAATAAGAAAGATATATATAGATATCAGCATTCAATTTTTAAATAATACATACAATGGTAATGGTAATAACGAAGAACTAACAATTTTTAACCATTTAACACAATAATTTTCTGATTAAACTATTAATAACCAGTCAAAGTATAAATATTTAATATAATAGTTAAATTTCACAAAACCGCAATGCCGCTGCCAATAATTAATAATCTCCGGTAATTATACTAATAAATAAATTACAAATCACTTACCCAAAGTGCTTTCAATTTAATATAAATATCCTTTAAATTCTTTCTTTTAACACTACTTTAATTATTTACCGAATTAAAGAGGAACAAATAAAACAAAAATTATACTAATAAATCTAATTGAAAATTCAAAGCAAAGAAAATTTCTTTTAAAAATAAATTGCTGGTGCTGGGCCCATACATAAACTAAAAAACCAAATTAAATGTAAATGTGTGACTTTTTCTTACTATAAATTTATTACTAATTAACAATTAATACATTTCTATTATAAATAGTTATAACCATCACAGTATTTAATTTAACTACTTAAATAAATAAACTACATGTATCTAATTGCTTTTTGTAGAGCTAACCACTGGTTACCAAAATGTAACGTCACCGCCGGCCGATCACCCAGAGATTAAACAATACCGATTTTTTATATATTAATATCAAGCTATTTAATAATATAATAAATTATACATTCATTTCAACTAGGCAGGGATTAGCTACATATACAAAAAATATTTTAATCCGATCCGACCTGTTAAACTGTTCTCTTCAACTCGTGCTTGACTCGAAGACGCTATCAAATGTTCGGTAGGTCGCTACAATACGATATTCCAAATTACTTCAAAGGACCGTTGGAACTCGCATCAGCCTCGCTAATTACACGTTAATTCTCAATAGCTTTAACTAAATTGTAATTTCAAACCGATATATTATACTGACGAACAATCTATATTTTCTATCACCGATAATTTTAGTTATAAATCAAGAAGAATCATAACCGACAAAGAACACAAATGCCGCACTTAAAAACAATTCTCGTATAAAAAGAAAGGCTCTAGTGTGAACCGAAAATAACCGGCATATATCCCGTCGATATATCAACTGGGTTTTTGTAAGCACCGTCACTAACCGTCGGCGCAACAGGTTGGTGGTGGAAACGGCTGATAAGAACCAATTGTCTCCACCACGCCTTGTCGCCTGGCTCGACCACCTACAGTAAATTTTAAATAGATTTTGCCAAGCAAGAACTATTTCTTTTTTTAACTCATCGAGACTGTGCACATGTTTATATTTGATAGTATATTAAATATTATTAACTCTGCCAACTAACTCCGTACAAACATTTTTGATTTATATAAAATTTAATTTTAAACCTTATATATTTTTAATGAATTAATAGACGTTTCTTTATCCTATGAAATTATAATGTGGACGTGGCGGATCACTTCTTGTGTGTATTTTTTTGAATGACTAACCGCGTCCGAGCTTGACTGACCGAGTGAGAATATCCTGACCACCATCAAAGTAACGTCTGAGCCCATTTACTCATTATTTTGGGCTTTTTATATTAAGTTTGATAGTATTTTCAAAGGCAAGAAGTAAACACCAACGCTATTATTATTTCTTTGTTAATCTTTTTATAGTAGTTTATTAAATTTTCGTCAATAGTGATCTACATTTCATAATGTTCTTCCGTTTATTCCATAATATTGTACACATTATTTATTACTTATGTTTAACACATTACTATTTGTATATTTTAATACATGTAATGTCATTTTTTTTTTTAAAGTTGAATTAAAATATGTATAATGACATACTAAAAGTCCTCATCGATTGGACTTGAGCTTTTTTTTTACAGCCTGGCAAAAGTTAAAAAATATGAGCTTTTTTAATCTTCTCAAAAAATATTTAACTTAAAAAAAAAAATTTCTTACAAAAGTTGTTTAAAAGACAATTTTAAACAAAAAAGGTACCTTATATTTTTTCATTTAAACAAATATTTTTTCGAGTTACATTACATTTAATATGAGTACTAAAATTTATTTTCCAATTTTTTTCATTTTACGGTTATTTTTTATCATGTTATACTTACATTAAACACAATATTATAAATGCATATGTGTGTATGTGTGAGTATATTTATTTATAGTATCATTAAAATGTAATGTATATTAAGATACAACCAATAGAGTAGGTAATTGATTTGACGCTATATTGTTTAAACCCAACTAAATGCTAAATTGTACATTCCCAAACAACAATAATTGTAAAACGACGCGNTTGTACATTCCCAAACAACAATAATTGTAAAACGACGCGGGGCTGTGTCAATTACAATAAAAATTTGTTATATATATATATAATTGATGATAAGCGCCAGTCTACGGGTTGGAAAATATTGTTGTCTACGAGTGGTGAGCTGCGTGGGGCGAATGCGTTACGCCAGTATAGTCTCAAGGTCATACACGACGGAATACGCGACATAATAACACGTGCCGCGTGGAGTTACAAACTTACAAACAACAACAACATACACGTAAAACTAATATAAGCGTGTTAAAAAAAAAATATAACTGTCTCTCTGTTTCATTCAATTTTTTTTAGTTCTGTTGTTTCTATTCAGTTTTTTTGCGTTGTTTTATAATCCTTTTTTGTAAGCCGTCCAGGCAAACAATTGCGTTTAAGTCGTCCAGACGAAATCTTTTATTTTATAAACCGTCAAGGCAAATTGTGTTCAACGTCGTCCAGACAAATTCTTTTTTTGTAAGCCGTCCAGGCAACAATTGNAAAAAAAAAAAAAATGAAAAATGGACAAACTAAGGTTTGACTTTAAAACGAGAGGAACGGCCGATGGAAAATCAACAATTTTATGCCTAACTTCAATAGGCACACCAGATGGTCATACTTTCGCTATTCAAGATGAATACCAACCAATAACTTTACACAAGGAATTGATGAAATCACAAGTATATAATAGAGTTAAAAATACATTAAAAAAAAGAAATCAATTCAGAAAAGTTTGGATAACTATGACAGAAGATCTGAAAAAAGTTAATGTAAATGATGATGACAACTTATTATTTTCAGACCTTTATTTAGAAGAAATTTCAGAAGAAGAATGTGATAAATCTATAGTAAGTACTTCAGACACTATAACAAAATTATTAGAAAAAATCTTGGAATCCAAACAACAGACTTCTGAAATAAAAAATCTACAAAAAATTGCTAGTGATTTCATGATTGACAAATTCAATGAAAACAATACAAACGCTAATCAATGGATAAATCAATTTGAAAAAGAATGTGAACGCTGTGTAATAAATGAAGAAAAAAAAAAAATTGAGATTTTGAAATTTTTCCTTGAGAAATGCAGCGCTGATTGGTACTCCTGTATGATTTTGAAATATTCTATAGAATCAGAATGGAACAATTGGAAAAAAAATTTCATTGAAACATTTGGAAACAAAGGTTGGTCACCTATAAGATATGCTTTTAGTTTTAAATATCAATCGGGTTCTTTNATAAAAAAAAAAATTGAAATTTTAAAATTTTTCCTTGAGAAATGCAGCGCTGATTGGTACTTCTGTATGATTTTGAAATATTCTATAGAATCAGAATGGAACAATTGGAAAAAAAATTTCATTGAAACATTTGGAAACAAAGGTTGGTCACCTATAAGATATGCTTTTAGTTTTAAATATCAATCGGGTTCTTTGCTCGAATATGCTATAAAAAAAGAAAAATTATTACTTCAAATTAGAAAATCTATAGATACTGAAACATTAATTGATCTTATTGCGGTTGGCTTACCAAATTATGTCTCTGATAAAGTAGACAAAGAAACTCTAGAAGAAACTCAGGATCTTTATAATGAAATTAGCAAGCTAGAACATCTTGTTAAAAACAATACTATTGGGAGAAAAGGAAAACCAGATTTTGAAAATAGAAAAAAAGTGGAAGAAAAAAAACCATGCCAAATATGTGAAAATGCAAACAAAGGGAAACGCTTCCATTCTGAATTAAATTGCTGGTTTAAAGAAAAAGAGGACAAAAGTAAAAAAGATGGATCATTGAAATCTGTAAACAATTAGGAATTAGAAGTAAAATTAAATCAAGAAAATCAAAAAAACTTATAGTACCACCATTAATAAAAATCAAGCTACTAATAAATGACACTTTAGAAATTTCTGGAGTTTATGACTCCGGCTCAAATGTGTCAATAATAAATGCTAAATTATTAAAAATAAAACAAGAAAATACAAAAGACTTACAAATGATAAGCTTGAAAACTATTAATGGTGCAGGAAAAACAAAAGGAATGGTATCATTAAAAATAAAAATTTACAATATAGAAAAAATAGTAAATGTTTTTATTGTAGACAACAAAAATTTTAATTATGATTTTTTAGTCGGTTTAGACTGTATACAACATTTTAAATTAATTCAAACTAATGATCTAAGGATCATTCAAAAAGAAAGTGTCAATATTCCTGAAATTGCAGGTGACATGAAAGAAAATAAACATGATCAAAATATTGAAATATATGAAAATCCAGATTACATGATAAAAAAATATGAAGTAAATTTCAACGAAGTCATAAATACGGATGAATTTGCACTAATAATAAATCATTTAGATATACAAAAACAATCTAAAATAGATGATTTGTTAAAAAAATATAAATCAGTATTTGCCCAGGATAAGTATGATGTGGGTACTGTTAAGGATTATGAAGCCCACATCGATCTAATGGAGNTCAAAAATTATGAAGCCCACATCGATCTAATGGAGGACAAATATTGTTATAAGCGGCCCTATAGATGCACATTTGAAGATAGAAAAGAAATAGAGAATCAAATAACTCAGCTATTAAAAAAAGGAATGATTGAAGAATCATATAGCCCTTTTGCCGCACCAGTCACCTTGGCTTTTAAAAAAGATGAAAACAAAAAATCAAGAATGTGCATAGATTTTAGGGACATTAACAAAATTATTACTCCTCAAAAACAACCTATTCCACTAATTGAAGATCTAATAGTGAAAAGTGTAAATTGTGAATATTTTACAACACTGGATATAAACTCAGCATTTTGGTCGATACCAGTAAGAGTTAAAGACCGACCAAAAACTGCTTTTGTAACACAAGAGGGCCACTTCCAATGGACGTGCATGCCTTTCGGCTTAAAAACATCACCGGCAATCTTTCAAAGGATAATTAACAATATTATAAGAAAATATAACCTTTCTGATTTTGTAGTTGCTTTTATAGATGACATATTANACTTTGTAGTTGCTTTTATAGATGACATATTAATATTTTCAAAAACTTTTACAGAGCATATAACACATATATCAAAATTTCTAAAAGCAATTATTAAAGAAGGTTTCAAACTAAAATTTTCAAAATGCATATTTGCAAAAGATCATGTAAATTACTTAGGTCATA
>NW_026099572.1:15822380-15831482 GCF_025091365.1 Daktulosphaira vitifoliae | reverse complement strand
TTTTTTTAATTTATTTGGATTTAGAATATTTTTTCCTTAAATAATTAAATGACACTTAAAAATTTTAGAATGAATTTTGTTTTGATGAATCTTTTAATTTAAATTAATTTGTTTGTTAAACAATAATGTTTTATTTTTTTATTTTTCAGTAAGTTGAATAATTTATTAAATTTTTTTGAATTTAACTTTGATGTTCGTTTTAACCACAAAAACATGGTATTTTTTTTTAATATTGTATATTAAGCTATAATTTAAGGTAAACGTGACGAATAATATTTCAAATACTAGGTGTGACGACTGTTTTCTCATATCGTGGGTTGTATTATAAATCATGTAACTATTAATAAAGCAGAGAGATAAATAAGAAACAAGACCAATAAAATAAATCAAAATAAATTATTTATTTCTATATTTTTAGTTCAGTAGAATAGCTGAACAAATGTGCAAAAAACATGTGGTTTGTAAATTATTAAAATTAAACCACTGCAAAACGTCAAGGCTTATTAATTTATAGACTAAATTTCAGTTTTCAGTAATTACTGAAACAAAAAAAATCAAGTTTTTACTAGTACTTTTAGTACAATGATGACAATAGAATTATTATATAAAACTAGTTTCTGCATGTTCATCAATAAATAAAATGTTTACTTAGTTTTAAATAAGAATGATTATATAAAAAACAAATTTTTAATTTATTAAACGCATTTATATCTATTTTAAAAATACTTAAAAATGACATTTTTCTAAATCACTAAATCAACATAGTATTGTTATAAAATAAATTGAATTTAAATTAATCTATCATTTCAATTGTTTAACTTAACAGTTTTATTCTAAAATTACGATTTATCAAACCAATAATGTATTTCTATATTTTCATCGTGATGTATCTAACTAGAAGTTTTTCAAACGCATATCTTTTCGAATTTTCACCTTTTTTACGTAAGGTAAAACGATATTATTTAATTTTTAATAAAAGTAAATTGTTAAGTGTTTTCTTATTAAAAAATTTATTTTGAGGAATTATTAACTGTTTATTAAGATGTAGATTATTTTTTATTTTATCTTATGTAGATATAGCATTTTTACACAACGCACCAAATTTAATTCGAATTTGATTTTAGGATAAAAAAAAAATTGCCCTGGTTTTTATTTGACAATCAAAATCTCATGTATATAATTAGTAATGCGATAATTAAAATATTGCTCATACTTTAATTTTAAATTATAGTTACCATAACAAAATAATAAACATATTAGAGGGTTTCTACCTTTTTTTAAAAAAAAATTTTGTGTTTTTCATTTAAATGGAAATTTTTTCAAAACTGATTTCAGTTTTTTTTTTTTATTTAACTAACCTTAAATTACGAACGTCATTTAACTAACTAATTAAATGACACGGCCACGGCGTTTTGTCACACGTTTGACACCCCACGGTCGTATCAGCTCCTTCTCAGCCACCGCTCCACTGTAAACCGAACCGTTACACCCACGCGTTATCGTCGTGGTGTAAAGTCCAACAAATGCCTAGCGTCGAATACACNAAAGTCCAACAAATGCCTAGCGTCGAATACACCGCCGCAATAATACGTCGAGTTAGTCATCTTCGTGACACCGATACCGTAGCTCTTTTGTTTACCATCCGCAAGGACCGGGCATTATTTTTCACCGCAGTTACGAACACTACACGTCCAGAGAAATATATAGTTGTGTTTGTTTATTTTCCTTTTTAATATAAAACTTATAACCGTGTTATAGAGATTATCAATATACGGCTTGATATATATATATTAGGGTGATCCTTATTTTTCGAATTTCGAAATTTCTTTCGGGACACCCATCTATTTTTTTCTTTAGTATAAAAAAATAATATTCTAAAAATTTAAAATCATTTGGAAAAATTTAAATCGAAACTTTTTTCTCAAACTTCAAATTTTTATGGTGTATTAAGCAGATATATAACTAAAAAACTAAAAAAAAATTTTTTTGAAATTAGGCCCCCCAACAGAGATAATGCACCTAGAATACGTGTCTTTTAATAAAATTTCTAACTTTGTAGGCCTCTAAATCCCAAGAAAATTGTTTTAAATATTTGAAATTTAGTTGAAACATAGATTATATACTATACAATACCACATTTGAAAATCACTATAAAATAATAGCTTCTTAATGGTTTAGGTCAGCTCAAAAACGCCAATTTTCTCAAAAAAAGCACCATTTTTAGAAAGTCATTTAAGTTTGAAATTTCACATAAATTTTTTTTTTTTCTAATAACTTTAAGTTATAATAAGGTCAATCCTTTTTTTTTTTTTGTATCTTGACTTTTATTGAAAAAATCACTTGAAAATCTCTAATATAAGTTTTTTTTTATCGTTTTATAGAATATTCTTCGAAAATTCGAGGTCAAAACCTTAAAATGCTGTGCGCCTCAATTTAAATTTTTCCAAATGATTTTAAATTTTCAGAATATTATTTTTTTATACTAAAGAAAAAAATGGAGGGGTGTCCCGAAAGAAATTTCGAAATTCGAAAAAATAAGGACCACCCTAATATATATATACCGATTTAATTGTATTTCTTTCTTTTCTCTTTTTAACCTACCTCACGTGAGTTGGTGCAACATCCTCAACATAAACTAACGTTTTTTTATATAATAAAACGAAAGCACAGTAGGGTCACGGCACAGTATAGACGTGGCATAGTTGGGACAAGTATAGATGATTAGTAGTTCTTTCATTTATATGTATTATGTACGAATACATTTTTGTTACTTATTAATAAATACTTTTTTAAACCTTTTTGCCCCGATATAAAATTTGCAATTAGATTTTTTCTATCACATCTTTTTGAGATTATTACTAATTAGTAATAAAAGAGTATTTACATATAAAAAAACCCAGCACAGGGGGGTAATGGCACAGTGGTGACGTGACATATTTGGATCAAGTATAATTATATCTGACAGTGATTAAAATCACTATCAAAAGAAAACGCTTCGATGCAAATCTTTAGACAGTGTTTAAATTAAAAAAATTGATGGATTATTCCAAAAGCTACATGATCTGCTAGTTCCTTATTAATATCTTGTTGAAGATAAAGTATGTCAAATGAAAGAAGTATATAAATATTATTTCTTATAAAAATATTGTATTGATCCATACATTTTTCAAAAAGTTATAACATTTTAAAGTTAAAAATGTAAAATATACAATCGAGAATTTTAACACAAAAATAGCATACGGTAGCCATTTTCACTATGAAGACTAATACAGAGGTCAAATTTTTTTTTCCATTATAAAGTACATTACATTAGCTTTAATTTAAGATGTATATAAAAGTATCAGACTCTCCGGAACACTTTCAAAAGTTAATTTGTAAAAGTTAATTTTTTGTGAAAAAGTTGTCATTTTAAATTTCTCCTGTGGGCAGGTAAAGTGTCAGATTTATAAAAAAAATATACCAAATAAAAGGTAATGATATCATGCATCTATGTAAAAATAATTATATTGATTTGGTTATTTTTAAAAAAGTTATAGCAATTTTAAGTAAAAAAATTGAAAACATTTCGAAAATTACTGATTTTTAAATTTGTAATTTTTTTGGAGATTTCCCTCATTTACGAGGACTAAATATATGGAGTAACAATCACAACGCGATTGCAATAAAACAAATGAAGACGACGGTGTGATGCGATAGCGTAATGTATTATTATTAATAATAACGAGACCATCGAGGGGGCCGCCAATAAGACCGTTTGCACTTGGGCTGCTAATATTACAGCTAGAACGATGACAATTACCAGTCGATATTTTTCGTTTGTTGCTGTGCAAGAGACTTTAGTTGATAGTGTAGAGTAAGTAAAGTGGTTACATAGGCAAGTCACATCTTGGTTAACCGGTTTAGCAATAATGAACGAAAACACACGTTGTACGATAAGACAGTAACTAAGAGCACACTGCACGCACGTGCGTATCGAACGACGGCTATCCTGGAACTGTATTTTTAAAACATATTTTGAAAAAGTTAATTTTTTGTGGAAAAGTTATTATTTTGAATCCCTCTTGTGGATAGGTAAAGGGTCAGATTTATAAAAAAATATACCAAATGATAGTTAATAACACCATTTTTATAAAAAAATGTTATTAATTTGGTCATTTTTAAAAAAAATATTGCAGTTTTAAGTAAAAAAAATTAGCGATTTTTAAATTTGTAATTTTTTTGGAGATTTCTTCCATTTACAGAGAACGAGGGAAATTGTTTCCATTTTTGAGGATAATATCTTTGAATAGATATGATTTATGATCTTTTGACGTATTGTTGAAAGAAATCAGTTAGGTGAGAGTTGTCAAAAAGGGTTAACAAATACCAAAAAAATCAAATTAATAATTTCACAGTTTCGCATCAAACCTAAAATAAGGGTATTCATTCCATTTTCATCTCTTTATCAATACGTCAATCTAAGTTCACTTATTTCTTATTAACATTTTCAAATAAATTTTTGTACAAGTTATTAAAATTGTTTGACTTTTCCAATTTTTATACAAAAATGGTAATTTTTTCTTTAACTTAAATGTCAGTTTCATCACAAAGACAAGTCTAAAGGTCAAATTCCTTTTTAACACGCTTATATTAGTTTCACCTGTATGTATGTATGTTTGTAACTCTCCAAGCGCAATGCGTTATCGTATATTCCGTCGTCTATGGCCTTGAGACTAGACTGTCATAACNCGCGTCCGAGCTTGACTGACCGAGTGAGAATATCCTGACCACCATCAAAGTAACGTCTGAGCCCATTTACTCATTATTTTGGGCTTTTTATATTAAGTTTGATAGTATTTTCAAAGGCAAGAAGTAAACACCAACGCTATTATTATTTCTTTGTTAATCTTTTTATAGTAGTTTATTAAATTTTCGTCAATAGTGATCTACATTTCATAATGTTCTTCCGTTTATTCCATAATATTGTACACATTATTTATTACTTATGTTTAACACATTACTATTTGTATATTTTAATACATGTAATGTCATTTTTTTTTTTAAAGTTGAATTAAAATATGTATAATGACATACTAAAAGTCCTCATTGATTGGACTTGAGCTTTTTTTTTACAGCCTGGCAAAAGTTAAAAAATATGAGCTTTTTTAATCTTCTCAAAAAATATTTAACTTACAAAAAAAAATTTCGTACAAAAGTTGTTTAAAAGACAATTTTAAACAAAAAAAAGGTACCTTATATTTTTTCATTTAAACAAATATTTTTTCGAGTTACATTACATTTAATACGAGTACTAAAATTTATTTTCCAATTTTTTTCATTTTACGGTTATTTTTTATCATGTTATACTTACATTAGACACAATGTTATAAATGCATATGTGTGTATGTGTGAGTATATTTATTTATAGTATCATTAAAGTGTAATGTATATTAAGATACAACCAATAGAGTAGGTAATTGATTTGACGCTATATTGTTTAAACCCAACTAAATGCTAAATTGTACATTCCCAAACAACAATAATTGTAAAACGACGCGGGGCTGTGTCAATTACAATAAAAATTTGTTATATATATATATAATTGATGATAAGCGCCAGTCTACGGGTTGGAAAATATTGTTGTCTACGAGTGGTGAGCTGCGTGGGGCGAATGCGTTACGCCAGTATAGTCTCAAGGTCATACACGACGGAATACGCGACATAATAACACGTGCCGCGTGGAGTTACAAACTTACAAACAACAACAACATACACGTAAAACTAATATAAGCGTGTTAAAAAAAAAATATAACTGTCTCTCTGTTTCATTCAATTTTTTTTAGTTCTGTTGTTTCTATTCAGTTTTTTTGCGTTGTTTTATAATCCTTTTTTGTAAGCCGTCCAGGCAAACAATTGCGTTTAAGTCGTCCAGACGAAATCTTTTATTTTATAAACCGTCAAGGCAAATTGTGTTCAACGTCGTCCAGACAAATTCTTTTTTTGTAAGCCGTCCAGGCAACAATTGTGTTCAACGTCGTCCAGATAAAATCCTTTTTGTAAACCGTCCAGGTTGTTTTGTGTGTTGTCCAAGTAAATAGTAAAGCATTGAATAAGTCAACAACTAGGTAATACATAGCATTATAAAAATTTATTTGTTCCTATTATTATTATTGTTTTTTTTGTACTTATAAATTATTATATTGTTCAAAATTGAATCTGACTCATTTATTATATATAGAGTGTTCAATAAGTTCGGAAACACCGATATTTTAGAGCCGCTATTGATTTTTTTAATAATTTTTTTTTTAGAGGCTAATTGAATAATTAAATGCATCTTTTACGATTAAAATTTAAGTTCAACCCTAATGGAAAAGGGTAGAAATTTACCCTAACTTAAGAAATTTAAATGGCAACCATTACTTTTTTTTAAATTTTCGGTTAGAAAATTTTATTTACAATAAAAATACTTTTAAAATTTTAAAATTGGATAAGTCATTTTTGAGATTTTGTTGTTTAAAAGCATCAATTTTGAGTTTGGAAGCACATTTTGACACAGTAAAAACTAATCAATGTGTAATTCCGTAGACATAATAATCATAAATTGCCTGATTATTGTTGCTTGGTTTATCTTATTGATCGTACTTAAGCATGAAACGATCAATAAATTTTGTTAATTTGATATTGTACCTTATCAATGGAATTATTAAATATCGATAAAAATATGATTTACGATTGCATTTTTTTTACGTTTACAAGTGAAAGTAGATAATTGTTGAAAAACATGTGTGTTATCAAATTAAATATTTTAGTCATTAACCCAATTGTATGTTGTTATTCGTCAAAATGATTTTAACACGTCTTTTAAAAATGAAAATTTAAAGGTTCTGTGTCAGGTATTTTCAAGTTGACTTTTTATTTTTTTTTAATTCTTTATAATTTTCTGTAAAAATTAATCAATTTGAGAAATTATTATTTATAAAAACTATTGTACTACATTTTTTATAGAGAGTTTTTAATTCTTGTTGTTTAATTTCTTTTTAACAAACATAATATTATGAGGTTGTCATGTTAGGAAAAATATCACATACTCTTCCTTACACCGGACATATGTTACGGGATTAACCACTACTTTTCTACATAAATAATTCATTATGTAATTAATTTAGTACTTGACTTAGAATGTTGATATTATTACTTTCAAAGTTACTAAGTATGCAATATTTATTTATATATATTTTTTTAAAGTTCTAACTATTAAAATCAATAATATTAATAACTAAAAAGTTTTACCTATAGAATCTTATTGCTCTGTAAGCAAATTTTGTACTCTTTTGTTTTTCACAGATTGATTTTTGTTTTGATGATTAATTTTTAAATAATGTACACATTGTTTCTAATTTTGTTTTCTAAATATTCACTAAAATAGTTTTAAATATAGGACGTGCGCTTTAATTTTGCGTTCATTTTTCTGTTGCTCATTGCATCTATTAATTTTAAATACGTATTTTTAAGATAAATCCATAAAAAATCAGCATATATATGAAACTAGTCAGATGAATATTATGATAATTTCACTGTACCATAAGTTCTATCTTTCCATTGGATAATTCACTACCTAATAATTCAACTACTATTCTGTTGTGATGGAACATCGTCCAGTTGCTTGTATGTCTTATTATATTACATTGGGTTTACTCACTTATATTTTAAGTAGAACGCACGATTCATCAATTTAAGAAATAAACAAATTTCTCGCCATTTTTAATTGCATAATAAAAAATTAGTATTTCTGTGGAAACAAAATTGGTCAGTAAGATATTTAAGAAAATATACAATTGAAATAAATAGCCTGTTAATATATTGATGATATTTCAAAATATATTTAAAAAGTTACTAACCTTATACAATGAACAATGATTATCATCCTTTAATATAATAAAACTTAGTTAAAGAGGATCTAAAGAATTTTTTTTTTATTGATATTTTTATTCATAATAATAATTACAAATATTATGCATAAATTTACCAATGTTTTTCAAATACATGTTATAAAAAATCTGTTGCTTATTGGAGTTAAAAAACCCAAAATAACACATTATTTTTTAAATACATATGAAAAAATATTGAAAGATAAAATAGAAAAAATTCAAAAAGAATATATATTTAAATTACATAATTCATTTGTTAGATTAATAAATAAATCATATCAAAAGTCAATTAATAAAACATAAAATATATTTATTATAATAATAATTAATTGTAAGCATTTTATAACTGACATATGCAATAATACAAAATAGAAAACATTTTATTTGTATATTTCACACTCAAAATAATAATACATATAATTTTAATTTTCCAATGAATAAAAATTTATTATTCTATTATTAATTTACTAGAAAAATTGTTTCAATGAATTAATTAAATACAGATATATTATAAAAATATGGTTAAATTAATTAAATTAAATATTTAGTTTTTACATAATTACATTCAAAATAAAAAACAAATTCTCTTTAAAAGAGACATATTATAATAAATGTATTTACGGTNTTCTTTAAAAAAGACATATTATAATAAATGTATTTACGGTCAAAAATTCATTTTTTTCAATAATAATATCAACAAAACAAACTAAATTAATTAAATT
The DNA here is from genome assembly GCF_025091365.1 of Daktulosphaira vitifoliae. NCBI lineage: Eukaryota > Metazoa > Arthropoda > Insecta > Hemiptera > Phylloxeridae > Daktulosphaira > Daktulosphaira vitifoliae. The sequence goes on along the minus strand of NW_026099572.1, from coordinate 15,822,853 downwards.
TAAATTGACATATTTTAAATTGAAGTGATGGGGTAAACTCCAATTTATAATATGAAAATTTAATTATTATTTTTATTTGAATTAACTATTTTTGGTTAAGTATTTCTAAACGTATATCAAAATCAAAAATGAATGTTACATTTTCAATTGTTATGGTTACCAAGTATGAAACTATACAATGTTTTAGCATGAAAACTTTAAATGATAATTAATCTATAAAATATAGTTAAAAAAAACTAAAAAACACGCTTTTAAAGCACATCGAACTAAAAAGTTAAAAATAATTTTTAAAATAATTATGAACAAAGAATACTAGTATTATTGCGATAAAAGCGTCGGGCGCTCAATATACGAAAAATATGACACAAAGCACCCACGCTTTTATCACAATAATACTAGTATTTTTTGTTCATAATTATTTTAAAAATTATTTTTAACTTTTTAGTTCGATGTACTTTAAAAGCGTGTTTTTT